>NW_024582166.1:42619-66162 GCF_903992535.2 Arvicola amphibius | reverse complement strand
GAAGGTAAAGAAGAAGTCAAAGAAGGTAAAGAAGAAGTCAAAGAAGGTAAAGAAGAAGGTATAAAAGTTAAAGAATAAGTCAAAGAAGGAAAAGAAGCTTAAAGAAGGGAAAGAAGATGTCAAAGAAGGCAAAAAAAAAGTCAAAATAGTTGAAGCAGAAGTCATAGAAGGTAAAGAATAACTTAAAAGGTAAAGAAGAAGTCACTAAAATAAAGAAGTAGTCAAAGAAGGTAAAGAAGAAGTCAAGAAGTTAAAGAAGAACACAAAGAAGGTAAAGAAATAGTCAAAGAAGGTAAAAATAAGTCAAAGAAGGGAAAGAATAGGTCAAAGTAGGTAAAGAAGAAGGCAAAGAAGGTAAGGAAGAAGGAAAAGAAGCTTAAAGAACGTAAAGGAAAAGTCAAAGAAGGCAAAGAAGAAGTCAAAGAAGGCAAAGAAGAAGTCAAAAGAGATAAAGAAGAAGTCCAAGAAGGTAAAGAAGAGGCAAAAGAAGTTAAGGAAGAAGTCAAAGAAGGTAAAGAAGAAGTCAAGAAGGTAAAGTAGATGTCAAAGAAGGTAAAGAAAAACTGAAGAAGGTAAAGAAGATTTCAAGAGGGTAAAGAAGAACATAAAGAATGTAAAGAAGAAGTCAAAGAAGGTAAAGCAGGAGTCAAAGAAGGTAAAGAAGAAGTCAAAATGGTAAAGAAGAAGTCAAAGAAAATAAAGAAGTCAAGGCAGTAAAGAAGAAGTCAAAAAGGTAAAGATGAACATAAAGAAGGTAAAGAAAAAGTTAAAGAAGGTAAAGAAGAAGTCAAAGAAGCTATGAAAAAAGTCATAAGGTAAAGAAGAACATAAAGAAGGTAAAGAAGAAATCAAAGTAGGTACAAAGGAAGTAAAAAAAGGTAAATAAGTGAAAGAAGGTAAAGAAGAAGTCAAAGAAGGTAAAGAAGAAGGTCAACAAGATGTCAAAGAATGTAAAGAAGAAGGTAATGAAGGGAAATAAGAAGTCAAAGAAGGTAAAGAAGAAGTCAAAGAAGTTAAAGAAGAGATAAAAGAATGTGAAGAAGAGATAAAAGAAGTTAAAGAAGAAGTCAAAGAAGGTATAGAAGAAGTCAAAGAAGGTAAAGAAGAAGTCAAAGAAGGTAAAGAAGATGGAAAAGAAGGTTAAAGAAGGTAAAGAAGAAGTCAACGAAGGCAAAGAAGAAGTCAAAGAAGATAAAGAAGAAGCGAAAGAAGATAAAGAAGAAGTCAAAGACGGTAAAGAAGAAGTCAAGAAGGTAAAGAAGAATTCAAGGAGGTAAAGAAGAACATAAAGAATGTAAAGAAGAAGTCAAAGAAGGTAAAGAAGAAGTCAAAGAAGGCAAAAGAAGTCAAAGAATGTAAAGAAGAATTCTAAGAAGGTAAACAAGAGGTAAAAAAGGTAAAGAAGAAGTCAAAGAAGGTAAAGAAGAAGTCAAAGAAGGTAAAGAAGAAGTCAAAAAAGGTAAAGAAATAGGTAAAGAAGGTAATGAAGAAGTCAAGAAGGTAAAGAAGAACATAAAGAAGGTAAAGAAGAAGTCAAAGAAAGTACAAAGGATGTAAAAAAGGTAAAGAAGTCAAAGAAGGTAAAGAACAAGTTAAAGAAGGTAAAGAAGAGGTAAAAGATGGTAAAGAAGAAGTCAAAAAAGGTAAAGAAGACGTAAAAGAAAGTAAAGAAGGAGTCAAAGAAGGCAAAGAAGAAGTCAAAGAAGACAAACGAAGTCAAAGAAGGGAAAGAAGTAGTCAAAGAAGGTACAGACGAAGTAAAAGAAGGTAAAGAAGAAGTCAAAGAAGGTAAAGAAGAAGTCAAAGAGGTAAAATAGAAGATAAAGCAGGTAAAGAAGAAATCAAAGAATGTACAAAGGAAGTCAAAAAAGTAAAGAAGAACATAAAAAAGGTAAAGAAGAAGTCAAAGAAGGTACAAAGGAAGTCAAAAAAGGTAAACAAGTCAAAGAAGGTAAAGAAGAAGTCAAAGAAGGAAAAGAAGAGGTAAGAGAAGGTAAAGAAGAAGGTAAAAATGTAAAGAAGATGTCAAAGAAAGTAAAGAAAATGGAAAAGAAGTTTAAAGAAGGTAAAGAAGAAGTCAAACAAGGCAAAAATAAGTCAAAGAAGGCAAAGAAGAAGTCAAAGAAGGTAAAGAAGAAGTCAAAGAAGAAAAAGAAGGAGTCAAAGAAGGTAAAGAAGAAGGCAAAGAAGGTAAAGAAGAAGTCAAGAAGGTAAAGAAGAATTCAAGGAGGTAAAGAAGAACATAAAGAATGTAAAGCAGAAGTCAAAGAAGATAAAGGAGAAGTCAAAGACGGAAAAGAAGCTTAAAGTAGGTAAAGAAGAAGTCAAAGAAGGCAAAAAGAAGTCAAAGAAGGTAAAGAAGAAGTCTAAGAAGGTAAAGAAGAGGTAAAAGAAGTAAAGAAGGAGTCAAAGAAGGCAAAAAGAAGTCAAAGAAGATAAAGAAGATGTCAAAGAAGGGAAAGAAGTAGTCATGAAGGTAAAGACGAAGTCAAAGAAGGTAAAGAAGAAGTCAAAGAAGGTAAAGAAGAAGTCAAAGATGTAAAATAGAAGATAAAGAAGGTAAAGAAGGAATCAAAGAAGGTACAAAGGAAGTCAAAAAAGTAAAGAAGAACATAAAAATGGTAAGAAGAAGTCAAAGAATGTACAAAGGAAGTCAAAGAAGGTAAAGAAGAAGTCAAAGAAGGCAAAGAAGAAGTCAAAGAAGATAAAGAAGAAGTGAAAGAAGATAAAGAAGAAGTCAAATACAGTAAAGAAGAAGTCAAGAAGGTAAAGAAGAATTCAAGGAGGTAAAGAAGAACATATAGAATGTAAAGAAGAAGTCAAAGAAGGTAAAGAAGAAGTCAAAGAAGGCAAAAAGAAGTCAAAGAAGGTAAAGAAGAATTCTAAGAAGGTAAACAAGAGGTAAAAAAGGTAAAGAAGAAGTCAAAGAAGGTACAAAGGAAGTCAAAAAAGGTAAAGAAGAACATAAAGAAGGAATAGAAGAAGTCAAAGAAGGTACAAAGGAAATCAAAAAAGGTAAAGAAGTCAATAAGGTAAAAAAAGTCAAAGAAGGAAAAGAAGAGGTAAAAGAAGGTAAAGAAGAAGTCAAAGAAGGTAAAGAAGAAGGTAAAAATGTAAGGAAGATTTCAAAGAAGGTAAAGAATATGGAAAAGGAGCTTAAGGAAGGTAAGAAGAAGTCAAAGAATGCAAAAATAAGTCAAAGAAGGTAAAGCAGAAGTCAAAGAAGGTAAAAAGAAGTCAAGAATGTACAAAGGAAATCAAAAAGTGTAAAAAAGTCAAAGAAGGTATAGAAGAAGTCAAAGAAGGTAAAGAAGAGATAAAAGAATGTGAAGAAGAGATAAAGGAAGTTAAAGAAGTCAAAGAAGGTAAAGAAGAAGTTAAAAATGTAAAGAAGAAGTCAAGGAAGGAAAAGAAGTTTGAAGAAGGTAAATAGTAAGTCAAAGAAGGCTAAAAGAAGTCAAAGTAGGTAATGAAGAAGTCAAAGAAGGTAAAGAAGAAGTGAAGAAGGTGCAAAGGATGTCAAAAATGGTAAAGACGTCAAAGAAGTTAAAGAAGAAGTCAAAGAAGGTAAAGAAGAGATAAAAGAATGTGAAGAAGAGATAAAAGAAGTTAAAGAAGTCAAAGAAGGTAAAGAAGAAGTTAAAAATGTAAAGAAGAAATCAAGGAAGGAAAAGAAGTTTGAAGAAGGTAAATAATAAGTCAAAGAAGGCAAAAAGAAGTCAATGTAGGTATAGAAGAAGTCAAAGAATGTAAAGAAGAAGTCAAGAAGTGGCAAAGGAAGTCAAAATAGGTAAAGAAGTCAAAGAAGGTAAAGAAGATGTCAAAGAAGGTCAAGAAGAAGTCAAGGAAGTTAAAGAAATAGTCAAAGAAGGTAAAGAAGATGGAAAGAGTCTTAAAGAAGGTAAAGAAGAAATCAAAGAAGGCAAAGAAGAAGTCAAAGAAGGTAAAGAAGACGTCAAAGAAGGGAAAGAAGTAGTCAAAGTAGGTAAAGACGAAGTCAAAGAAGGTAAAGACGAAGTCAAAGAAGGTAAAGAAGAGGTAAAAGAAAGTAAAGAAGGAGTCAAAGAAGGTAAAGAAGAGGTAAAAGAAAGTAAAGAAGGAGTCAAAGAAGGCAAAGATGAAGTCAAAGAAGATAAAGAAGATGTCAAAGAAGGGAAAGAAGTAGTCAAAGAAGGTAAAGACAAAGTCAAAGAAGGTAAAGACGAAGTCAAAGAAGGTAAAGAAGAAGTCAAAGAGGTAAAATAAAGATAAAGAAGGTAAAGAAGAAATCAAAGAATGTACAAAGGAAGTCAAAATTAAAGAATTCAAAGAAGATAAAGAAGAGGTCAAAGAAGGAAAAGAAGAGGCAAAAGAAGGTAAAGGAGAAGGCAAAATAGTAAAGAAGATGTCAAAGAACGTAAAGAACATGGAAGAGAATTTTAAAGAAGGTAAAGAAGAAGTGAAACAAGGCAAAAATAAGTCAAAGACTGTAAAGAAGAAGTCAAAGAAGGTATAAAGAAGTCAATAAGGTACAAAGGATGTCAAAAAAGGTAAAAAAGTCAAAGAAGGTAAAGAAGAAGTCAAAGAAGTTAAAGAAGAAATAAAAGAATGTGAAGAAGAGATAAAAGAAGTTAAAGAAGAAGTCAAAGAAGGTAAAGAAGATGTCAAATAGTTAAAGAAGAAGATAAAAAAGGTAAAGAAAAAGTCAAAGAAGGTAAAGAAGAAGTCAAAGAAGGCAAAGAAGAAGTCAAAGAAGGTAAAGGAAATGTCAAAGAAGGTAAAGAAGTCAAAGAAGATCAAGAAGAAGTCAAAGAAGGTATAGAAGAAGTCAAAGAAGGTAAAGAAGAAGTCAAAGAAGGTAAAGAAGATGGAAAAGAAGGTTAAAGAAGGTAAAGAAGAAGTCAACGAAGGCAAAGAAGAAGTCAAAGAAGATAAAGAAGAAGCGAAAGAAGATAAAGAAGAAGTCAAATACGGTAAAGAAGAAGTCAAGAAGGTAAAGAAGAATTCAAGGAGGTAAAGAAGAACATAAAGAATGTAAAGAAGAAGTCAAAGAAGGTAAAGAAGAAGTCAAAGAAGGCAAAAGAAGTCAAAGAAGGTAAAGAAGAATTCTAAGAAGGTAAACAAGAGGTAAAAAAGGTAAAGAAGAAGTCAAAGAAGGTAAGAAGAAGTCAAAGAAGGTAAGAAGAAGTCAAAGAAGGTATGGAAGAAGTCAAGAAGGTAAAGAAGAACATAAAGAAGGTAACGAAGAAGTCAAAGAAAGTACAAAGGATGTAAAAAAAGGTAAAAAAGTCAAAGAAGGTAAAGAACAAGTCAAAGAAGGTAAAGAAGACGTAAAAGAATGTAAAGAAGGAGTCAAAGAAGGCAAAGAAGAAGTCAAAGTAGATAAAGAAGACGTCAAAGAAGGTAAAGAAGTAGTCAAGAAGGTACAGACGAAGTAAAAGAAGGTACAGAAGAAGTCAAAGAAGGTAAAGAAGAAGTCAAAGAGGTAAAATAGAAGATAAAGCAGGTAAAGAAGAAATCAAAGAAGGTACAAAGGAAGTCAAAAAAGTAAAGAAGAACATAAAAAAGGTAAAGAAGAAGTCAAAGAAGGTACAAAGGAAGTCAAAAAAGGTAAACAAGTCAAAGAAGGTAAAGAAGAAGTCAAAGAAGGAAAAGAAGAGGTAAGAGAAGGTAAAGAAGAAGGTAAAAATGTAAAGAAGATGTCAAAGAAAGTAAAGAAAATGTAAAAGAAGTTTAAAGAAGGTAAAGAAGAAGTCAAACAAGGCAAAAATAAGTCAAAGAAGGCAAAGAAGAAGTCAAAGAAGGTAAAGAAGAACTCAAAGAAGGTAAAGAAGAAGTCAAGAAGGTAAAGAAGAATTCAAGGAGGTAAAGAAGAACATAAAGAATGTAAAGCAGAAGTCAAAGAAGATAAAGGAGAAGTCAAAGACGGAAAAAAAGCTTAAAGAAGGTAAAGAAGAAGTCAAAGAAGGCAAAAAGAAGTCAAAGAAGGTAAAGAAGAAGTCTAAGAAGGTAAAGAAGAGGTAAAAGAAGTAAAGAAGGAGTCAAAGAAGGCAAAAAGAAGTCGAAGTAGATAAAGAAGATGTCAAAGAAGGGAAAGAAGTAGTCATGAAGGTAAAGACGAAGTCAAGAAGGTAAAGAAGAAGTCAAAGAAGGTAAAGAAGAAGTCAAAGATGTAAAATAGAAGATAAAGAAGGTAAAGAAGGAATCAAAGAAGGTACAAAGGAAGTCAAAAAAGTAAAGAAGAACATAAAAATGGTAAGAAGAAGTCAAAGAATGTACAAAGGAAGTCAAAGAAGGTAAAGAAGAAGTCAAAGAAGGAAAAGATGAGGTAAAGGAAGGTAAAGAAGAAGCTAAAATTGTAAAGAATATGTCAAAGAATGTAAAGAAGATGGAAGAGAAGTTTAAAGAAGGTAAAGAAGAAGTCAAACAAGGTAAAAATAAGTCAAAGACGGTAAAGAACAAGTCAAAGAAGGTAAAAAGAAGTCAATAAGGTACAAAGGATGTCAAAAAAGGTAAAAAAGTCAAAGAAGGTAAAGAAGAAGTCAAAGAAGATAAAGAAGAGATAAAAGAATGTGAAGAAGAGATAAAAGAAGTTAAAGAAGTCAAAGAAGGTAAAGAAGAAGTCAAATAGTTAAAGAAGAAGATAAAGAAGGTAAAGAAAAAGTCAAAGAAGGTAAAGAAGAAGGCAAAGAAGGTAAAGAAGAAGTAAAAGAAGGTAAGGAAGAAGTCAAAGAAGGTAAAGAAGGAGATAAAACGGTAAAGTAGATGTCAAAGAAGGTAAAGAAGAAGGAAAAGAAACTTAAAGAAGGTAAAGAGGAAGTCAAAGAAGGCAAAGAAGAAGTCAAAGAAGGTAAAGAAAATGTCAAAGAGGGTAAAGAAGACCATAAAGAAGGTAAAGAAGAAGTCAAAGAAGGTACAAAGGATGTAAAAAACGTAAATAAGTCAAAGAAGGTAAAGAAGAACTAAACAAGACGTCAAAGAATGTAAAGAACAAGGTAATGAAGGGAAAGAAGAAGTCAAAGAAGGTAAAGAAGAAGGAAAAGAAGCTAAAGAACTAGGCAAAGAAGGTAAAGAAGAAGTCAAGAAGGTAAAGAATACCATAAAGAAGGTATAGAAGAAATCAAAGAAAGTACAAAGGATGTAAAAAAAGGTAAAGAAGTTTAAGAAGGTAAAGAAGAAGTCAAAGAAGGAAAAGAAGAGGAAAAAGATGGTAAAGAAGAATTCAAAGCAGGAAAGAAGAAGATAAAGAAGGTAAAGAAGAAGTCAAAGAAGGTACAAAGGAAGTCAAAAGAGGTAAAGAAGAACATAAAGGAGGTAAAGAAGAAGTCAAAGAAGGTACAAAGGAAGTCAAAAAAGGTAAAGAAGTCAATAAGGTAAAAAAAGTCAAAGAACGAAAAGAAGAGGTAAAAGAAGGTAAAGAAGAAGTCAAAGAAGGTAAAGAAGAAGGTAAAAATGTAAAGAAGATTTCAAAAAAGGTATAGAATATGGAAAAGAAGCTTAAGGAAGGTAAGAAGAAGTCAAAGAATGCAAAAATAAGTCAAAGAAGGTAAAGCAGAAGTCAAAGAAGGTAAAAAGAAGTCAAGATTGTACAAAGGAAGTCAAAAAGGTAAAAAAGTCAAAGAAGGTATAGTAGAAGTCAAAGAAGTTAAAGAAGAGATAAAAGAATGTGAAGAACGATAAAAGAGGTTAAAGTAGAAGTCAAAGAAGGTAAAGAAGAAGTCAAAGAAGGTAAAGAAGAGTTAAAGAAGGTAAAGAAGAAGTGAAAACGGTAAAGAAGAAGTCAAATAAAATAAAGAAGAAGTCAAAGAAGGTAAAGAAGAAGTCAAGAGGTTAAAAAGAACATAAAGAAGATAAAGAAAAAGTTAAAGAAGGTAAAGAAGAAGTGAAAGAAGGTAAAGAAATGGTAAAAGAAGGTAAAGAAGTAGTCAAAGGAGGTAAAGAAGTAGGTAAAATGGTAAAGAAGATGTCAAAGAATGTAAAGAAGAAGGAAAAGAAGCTTAAAGACGGTAAAGAAGAAGTCAGAGAAGGCAAAGAGAAGTCAAAGAAGGTAAAGAATAAGTCAAGAATGTACAAAGGATGTCAAAAAAGGTAAAGAAGTCAAAGAAGTTAAAGAAGAAGTCAAAGAAGGTAAAGAAGAGATAAAAGAATGTGAAGAAGAGATAAAAGAAGTTAAAGAAGTCAAAGAAGGTAAAAAAGAAGTTAAAAATGTAAAGAAGAATTCAAGGAAGGAAAAGAAGTTTGAAGAAAATAAATTGTAAGTCAAAGAAGGCAAAAAGAAGTCAAAGTAGGTAATGAAGAAATCAAAGAAAGTAAAGAAGAAGTCAAGAAGGTGCAAAGGATGTCAAAAAAGGTAAAGAAGTCAAAGATGTTAAAGAAGTCAAAGAAGGTAAAGAAGATATAAAAGAATGTGATGAAGAGATAAAAGAAGTTAAAGAAGTCAAAGAAGGTAAAGAAGTTAAAAATGTAAAGAAGAAGTCAAGGAAGGAAAAGAAGTTTGAAGAAGGTAAATAATAAGTCAAAGAAGGCAAAAAGAAGTCAAAGTAGGTAATGAAGAAATCAAAGAAGGTAAAGAAGAAGTCAAGAAGGTGCAAAGGAAGTCAAAATAGGTAAAGAAGTCAAAGAAGGTAAAGAAGATGTCAAAGAAGGTCAAGAAGACCTCCTGAATGGCAGCTCTGATGGCTAAAGCCTCATTAGGATTCACAGCTTTACTTGGGGCTCTGCCAAACATATCTTGCGCAGTCTGCTGAACCTTGGGCATCCTCCCGTCATGCCACCAACCAAAATCAATTCTCCTATGTCACTCTTGCTGACTTCTGCGTCTTGCATCGCTTTCTGGCAGGGAGTAACAGTCCTCTTGATTAGATCTGCGACGATGCCCTCAAAGTGAGCTCGAGTTACCTTCATATTCAAATGTTTGGGTCCAGAAGCATCCATTGTAAGATATGGCAAGTTGATGTCAGTCTGAACAGATGAGGAGAGTTCACACTTAGCCATCTCAGCAGCTTCCCGAACCCTCTGAAGTGCCATGTTGTCTTTCGTCAAATCAACCCCTGTCTCCCTCTTGAACTCCTTGACAATGTGTCGTAACAAAGCCTGGTCAAAGTCTTCACCGCCACAGAAAGTATCCCCATTGGTGGATTTCACCTCAAACACTCCTTTCTGAATTTCCAGGATAGAAACATCAAAGGTTCCACCACCTAAATCATACACAGAAATGACTTTATCTTCGGATTTGTCCAGACCATACGCCAGGGCAGCAGCTGTAGGTTCATTAATCACTTGAAGTACATTTAGCCCAGATATCTGGCCAGCATCCTTCGTGGCCTGTCGATGTGAGTCACTGAAATAAGCAGGGACTGTGATCACAGCATTTTTTGCTGTGTGACCCAAGTAATTTTCCGCAGTCTCTTTCATCTTCATCAACACAAATGCTCCAATCTGACTAGGAGAATAGAGTTTCCAATGAGCCTCAACCCAGGCATCACCATTAGAGGCACGGACAATCTTAAAGGGAACGTTTTTGGTGTCTTTCTGTACTTCAGGGTCATCATAGCGACGTCCAATCAGACGCTTAGTAGCATAGAAGGTGTTGTTTGGGTTGGTGACAGCCTGTCGGCTTTGCTGGAATACCAACAAGTCGTTCTCCATCTGCTGTAAAGGCAACAACAGAAGGCGTAGTTCTGGCACCTTCAGCATTCTCCAGGACCTTTGCTTGTTTGCCCTCCATAACCGCCACACAGGAGTTGGTAGTACCCAGATCAATACCAACAACTGCACCCTAATTGCCTCTGATGCATAATCTCTTCTTGAAGCAAATCTACAAGCTTCATGACTAACGCCATTCCAGCCATCCTGGTGACGGGCTGCCGCCAGACTCCGGGAGGCTGCGGCGCCCACGAGACGCACGGCCGCGGCTCTGCTGGCGCTTATCATGGCGGCTGGACTGAGGGGACGCGAGAGCAGAGAGCAAACACCCCACAGGTCTGGAGCTGCGCAGCACAGCGGCGGCCACACTTCTAATGTCACCAATGTGCTGCTCCTGGATGTCACTCCCCTCTCTCTGGGTATTGAGACTCTGGGAGGTGTCTTTACTAAACTTATTAATAGGAACACCACAATTCCAACCAAAAAGAGCCAGGTATTTTCTACCGCTGCTGACGGACAAACTCAAGTAGAGATTAAAGTGTGTCAGGGAGAGCGAGAGATGGCTGGGGACAACAAACTTCTAGGACAGTTCACTTTGGTTGGAATTCCCCCAGCCCCTCGTGGAGTCCCTCAGATTGAAGTTACATTTGACATTGATGCCAATGGTATTGTTCACGTTTCTGCCAAAGATAAAGGAACAGGACGTGAACAACAGATTGTGATCCAGTCTTCTGGTGGATTAAGCAAAGATGACATTGAAAATATGGTTAAAAATGCAGAGAAGTATGCTGAGCAAGATCGGAGAAAGAAGGAACACGTTGAAGCAGTTAATATGGCTGAAGGAATTATTCATGACACAGAAACCAAGATGGAAGAATTCAAGGACCAGTTACCTGCTGATGAGTGCAACAAGCTAAAGGAAGAGATTTCCAAAATGAGAGAACTGCTTGCACGGAAGGACAGTGAAATGGGAGAAAACATCAGACAGGCAGCATCTTCACTGCAGCAGGCGTCACTGAATCTCTTTGAGATGGCGTATAAAAAGATGGCATCTGAACGGGAAGGTTCTGGAAGTTCTGGTACTGGGGAACAGAAGGAAGACCAGAAGGAGGAGAAACAGTAACAATGGCAAGGCTTTGAGAGAGGCCAGAAGGACAACATGAAGCTTGGGAGTAAAGGGACGTCCTGAGCAGAAAAGGGTCAAACTTCAGTCTTTTTACTGTGTTTTTGCAGTAACCCATATAATTTCCTTAATAAATATATGTAGTGAAAATTAGCTAACTCATTTTAATGGGTGGTAATTCAGAAGTAGTAGTTCATACCATTCTGTCGCTAGCCAGTTAGTTTCAGCCACGTCTAAAGGGGTGGGGTGGGGCTGTATACCAATCATTATTAAGATATATCTGGTTTGTGCTGAAGGGGCCATGTTTTCAAAGTGTGAAACCCATTTCACATGCAGTAGTCTTGTCATGGACCTTGGATTGTATGTAGATCTTTGTTAGCCAAGAGGACTGCTATAAAGAATGGTCTATTTGTATATGAGGTGATCCTTCAGGCCTTGCAAGACTAAGCTACCTGTGCTATGCATGGTTTGTTGGTACAGAAGCTAAGTCAGTGTAAGCCAGCTGTTAGCCATGGCTTAAATAGATCCAGGATAATGAATGATGAAGTCTTTTGTGGTCCTAAGTCATACTTTCCAAGCTACCTTCTAGGTTGGCCTGTGTCTGGCACTTATATCAATGATGATTGTTCTTTTCATCCATTTTGGAGGTTTTTTTAAAAAAATAAAATTCTAAGAAATCTTGAAAAAAAATTAAAAAAAGAAGGTAAAGAAGAGATAAAAGAATGTAATGAAGAGATAAAAGAAGTTAAAGAAGCAGTCAAAGATGGTAAAGAGGAAGGTAAAAATGTAAAGAAGATGTGAAAGAAGGTAAAGAAGAAGGTAAAAAAGTTAAAGAAGAAGTCAAAGTAGGAAAAGAAGCTTAAAGAAGGTAAAGAAGAAGTCAAAGAGTGCAAAAAGAAGTCAAAATACGTGAAGCAGAAGTCAAAGAAGGTAAAGAAGAAGTCAAAAAGGTAAAGAAGAAGTCAAATAAAATAAAGAAGAAGTCAAATAAATAAAGAAGAAGTCAAAGAAGGTAAACAAGAAGTCAAGAAGTTAAAGAAGAACATAAAGAAGGTAAGGAAAAAGTCAAAGAAGGTAAAGAAGAAGGCAAAGAAGGTAAAGAAGAGGTAAAAGAAGGTAAGGAAGATGTCAAAGAATTTACCAGAAGAAGATAAAAAGGTAAAGAAGAAGTCAAAGAAGGCAAAGAAGAAGTCAAAGAAGGTAAAGAAAATGTCAAAGAAGGTAAAGAAGTCAAAGAAGATCAAAAAGAAGACAAAGAAGGTATAAAAGAAGTCAAAGAAGGTAAAGAAGAAGTCAAAAAAGGTAAAGAAGAAGTCAAAAAAGGTAAAGAAGTAGGCAAAGAAGGTAAGGAAGAAGTCAAGAAGGTAAAGAAGAACATAAAGAAGGTAAAGAAGAAGTCAAAGAAAGTACAAAGGATGTAAAAAAAGGTAAAGAAGTCAAAGAAGGTAAAGAACAAGTCAAAGAGGGTAAAGAAGAGGTAAAAGATGGTAAAGACGAAGTAAAAGAAGATAAAAAAGAAGTCAAAGAAGGTAAAGAAGAGGTAAAAGAAGGTAAAGAAGAGGTAAAAGAAGGTAAAGAAGAGGTCAAAGAAGTTAAAGAAGATGTCAAAGAAGGTAAAGAAGAAGTCAAAGAAGATCAAGAAGAAGTCAAAGAAGGTAAAAAGAAGTTAAAGAAGGTAAAGAAGAAGTCAAGAAGGTACAAAGGAAGTCAAAAAAGGTACAGAAGTCAAAGAAGGTAAAAAAGAAGTCAAAGAAGCTAAAGAAGGGATAAAAGAAGGTAAAGAAGAAGTCAAAGAAGGGAAAGAAGAAGGAAAAAAAGTAAAGAATATGTCAAAGAAGGTAAAGAAGATGGAAAAGAAGCTTAAAGAAGGTAAGAAGAAGTCAAAGAAGGCAAAAAGAAGTCAAAGTAGGTAAAGAAGAAGTCACAGAAGGTAAAGAAGAAGTAAAAAATGTAAAGAAGAAGTCAAAGAAAATAAAAAAGAAGTCAAAGAAGGTAAAGAAGAAGTCAAGAAGGTAAAGAAGAACATAAAAAAGGTAAAGAAGAAGTCAAAGAAGGTAAAGATGTCAAAGAAGGTATGGAACAAGTCAAGAAGGTAAAGAAGAAATAAAGAAGGTAAAGAAGAAGTCAAAAGAGGTACAAAGGAAGAAAAAAATAAATAAGTAAAAGAAGGTAAAGAAGAAGTCAAAAAGGTAAAGAAGAAGATAAACAATATGTCAAAGAATGTAAATAGAAGGTAATGAAGGGAAATATGAAGTCAAAGAAGGTAGAGAAGAAGGAAAAGAAGGTGAAAGATGGTAAAGAAGAAGTCAAAGAAGGCAAAAAAGAAATCAAATAATGTAAAGAAGAAGTCAAAGAAGGTAAAGAAGAAGTCAAAAAAGGTAAAGAAGAAGGCAAAGAAGGTAAGGAAGAAGTCAAGTAGGAAAAGAACATAAAGAAGGTAAAGAAAAGTCAAAGAAGTTAAAGAAGAAGTCAAAGAAGTTAAAGAAGAGGTAAAAGAAAGTAAAGAAGAAGTCAAAGAAGGCAAAGAAGATGGAAAAGAAGATTAAAAAAGGTAAAGAATTACTGAAAGAAGGCAAAAAGAAGTCAAAGTAGGTAAAGAAGAAGTCAAAAAAGGTAAAGAAGAAGTAAAAAAGGTAAAGAAGAAGTCAAAGAAAATAAAAAAGAAGTCAAAGAAGGTAAAGAAGAAGTCAAGAAGGTAAAGAAGAACATAAAGAAGGTAAAGAAAAAGTCAGAGAAGGTATAGAAGAAGTCAAAGAGGGTAAAGAAGAGGTAAAAGAAGGTAAAGAAGAAGTCAAAGAAGGTAAAGAAGAAGGTAAAAAGGTAAAGAAGATGTCAAAGAAGGTAAAGAAGAATGAAGAGAAGCTTAAAGAATGTAAATAAGAAGTCAAAGAAGGCAAAGAAGAAGTCAAAGAAGGTAAAGAAGATGTCAAAGCAGATAAAGAAGATGTCAAAGAAGGTAAAGAAGATGTCAAAGAAGGTAAAGAAGAAGTCAAAGAAGATCAAGAAGAAGTCAAAGATGGTAAAGAAGAAGTAAAAAAGGTAAAGAAGAAGTCAAAGAAAATAAAAAAGAAGTCAAAGAAGGTAAAGAAGAAGTCAAGAAGGTAAAGAAGAACATAAAGAAGGTAAAGAAAAAGTCAAAGAAGGTAAAGAAGGAGTCAAAAAGGTAAAGAAGTAGTCAAAGAAAATAAAGAAGTCAAAGAAGGTAAAGAAGAAGTCAAAAAGGTAAAGAAGAACATACAGAAGGTAAAGAAAAAGTCAAAGAAGGTAAAGAAGTCAAAGAAGGTAAAGAAGAAGTCAAAGAAGGTAAGGAAGAAGTCAAGAACGTAAAGAAGAGCATAAAGAAGGTAATGAAGAATTCAAAGATGGTAAAATGGAAGTAAAAATAAGGTAAAGAATTCAAAGAAGATAAAGAAGAAGTCAAAGTAGGTAAAGAAGAGTTAAAAGAAGGTATAGAATAAGGTAAAGAAGATGTAAAAGAAGCTAAAGAAGTACGTAAATAAGGTAAAGATCGTAAAGAAGAAGGTAAAGAAGTTACAGAAGAAATTAAAGAAGGTAAAGATGCAGGAAAAGAAGGTAAAGAAGTCAAATAAGGTAAAGAAGTAGTCAATAAAGGTAAAGAAGAAGGTAAAGAAGGTAAGAAGAAGTCAAAGAAGGTAAAGAAGAAGTCAGAGGAGGTAAAGAAGACAAAGAAGGTATAGAATAATTCATAGAAGGCAAAGAGGATTTCAAAGGTTCAAAGGCAGTAAAAAAGGTAAAGAAGTCAAAGAAGGTAAAGAAGAAGTCAAAGAATGTAATGAAGTGGTAAAAGAAGGTAAAGAAGAGGTAAAAGAAGATAAAGAAGAAGTCAAAGAAGTTAAAGAATAAGGTAAAAAGATAAAAGAGATCACAAAGTAGGTAAAGAAAACACAGAGTTCCAGGTATTTGTGTTTGTTGCATGTGCCTCTTATGGTCATATCCAAAGATATCTGGAACGCAGCTGGAGAGACATCTGGGGCACAGGTAGAAAACAGCTGGAGAGACATCTGGATCACAGCTGGAGAGACATCTGGAACGCAGCTGGAGAGACATCTGGAACGCAGCTGGAGAGACATCTGGGGAACAGCTGGAACACAGGTGGAGAGACATCTGGATCATAGCTGGAGAAACATCTGGAGTGACATCTGTAACACAGCTGGAGACACATCTGTAACGCAGCTGGAGAGACATCTGGAACATAGCTGGAGAGACATCTGGAACACAGCTGTAGAGACATCTTGGGCACAGCTGTGGAAACATCTGGAACACAGCTGGAGAGACATCTGGAGCACAGCTGGAGCAATTAATTTTATTTTATTTTTTTCCTCATTTTTTTATTCAAGATTTCCATCTCCTCCCCTTTCCCTCCCCTCCCTTCCACCCATACCCCCACTCCACCCCTCTCCAAAGACAAAGAGCCATCAGGGTTCCCTTCACTATGTTAAGTCCAAGGTCCTCCCAGTTCCCCCTAAGTCCAGGAAGGTGAGCAACCAAACTGACAAGGCTCACAGTGAGCCCATCCATGCCGTAGAGTTCATGTTCATTGCCATTGTCCTTGGTTTCTCAGTCCCCCTCCACCGTCAGCCACACTCAGAGAGTCCGGTTTGGTACCCTGTTCCATCAGTCCCATTCCGACTGGACTTGGTGGTCTCCCGTTAGATCTGTTCCACCGTCTCAATGGGTAAAAGCACTCCTCGTGGTCCTGGCTTCCTTGCTCATGATCTCCCTCCTTTTGCTCCTCATCAGGACCTTGAGAGCTCAGTCTGGTGCTCCTATGTGGGGCTCTGTCATTTTCTCCATCCAATGCCAGGTGAAGGTTCTATGGTGATATGCAAGATATTCATGAGTATGACAATAGGATCTGGACATTTCTGGCACCCTCTCCTCAGCTGCCCTAGGAACTAGCTGGGGTCGTCTTCCTGGACACCTGGGAACCCCTCTAGAGTCAAGTCTCTGCCAACCCTAGAATGGCTCCCTTAACTAAGATATATAATTCCTTATTCCCATATCCACCCTTCCTATACCCCAACCATCCTATTCCCCCAAGCTCTTCCCATCCTCCACTTCACCCTTTTCTCTCCCCATACCCCCATCCCCCCATCCCACCCCACCCCCATGTTCCCATTTTTTGTCCGGCAATCTTGTCTACTTCCAATAACCAGGAGGATAACTATATGTTTTTCTTTGGGTTCACCTTCTTATATAGCTTCTCTAGGATTTTTTACGAATTATAGGCTCGATGTCCTTTATTTGTGGCTAGAAACCAATTATGAGTGAGTACATCCCATGTTCCTCTTTTTGGGCCTGGGTTACCTCGCTCAGGATGGTGTTTTCTATTTCCATCCATTTGCATGCAAAATTCAAGATGTCATTGTTTTTTACCGCTGAGTAGTACTCTAATATGTATATATTCCACACTTTCTTCATCCATTCTTCCACTGAAGGGCATCTAGGTTGTTTCCAGGTTCTGGCTATTACAAATAATGCTGCTATAAACATAGTTGAACAAATGCTTTTGTAATATGATTGGGCATCTCTTGGGTAAATTCCCAATAGTGGGATTGCTGGGTCCTGGGGTAGGTTGATCCCAAATTTCCTGAGAAACCGCCACACTGCTTTCCAAAGCGGTTGCACAAGTTTGCATTCCCACCAGCAATGGATGAGTGTACCCCTTACTCCACATCCTCTCCTGCAAAGGCTATCATTGGTGTTTTTGATTTTAGCCATTCTGACAGGTGTAAGATGGTATCTCAGCGTTGTTTTGATTTGCATTTCCCTGATTGCTAAGGAGGTTGAGCATGCCCTTAAGTGTCTTTTGGCCATTCGGACTTCTTCTGTTGAGAATTCTCTGTTCAGTTCAGTGCCCCATTTTTTAATTGGGTTAATTAGCATTTTAAAGTCTAGTCTCTTGAGTTCCTTATATATTTTGGAGATCAGGCCTTTGTCTGTTGCGGGGTTGGTGAAGATCTTTTCCCAGTCAGTAGGCTGCCTTTTTGTCTTAGTGACAGTGTCCTTTGCTTTACAGAAGCTGCTCAGCTTCAGGAGGTCCCATTTATTCAATGTTGCCCTTAATGTCTGTGCTGCTGGGGCTATATGTAGGAAGCGGTCTCCTGTGCCCAAATGTTGTAGAGTACTTCCCACTTTCTCCTCTAACAGGTTCAGTGTGTTCAGATTGATATTGAGGTCTTTAATCCATTTGGACTTGAGTTTTGTGCATGGTGATAGACACGGATCTACTTTCATTTTTCTACAGGTTGACATCCAGTTATGCCAGCACCATTTGTTGAAGATGCTTTCTTTCTTCCATTGTGTGCTTTTAGCTCCTTTATCAAAAATCAGGTGTTCATAGATTTGTGGGTTAAGATCTGGGTCTTCTGTTCGATTCCATTGATCAACTTCTCTATTTTTATGCCAATACCAAGCTGTTTTCAATACTGTAGCTCTGTAATAGAGTTTGAAGTCAGGGATGGTAATGCCTCCAGAAGTTCCTTTATTGTATAAGATTGTTTTGGCTATCCTGGGTTTCTTGTTCTTCCATATAAAGGTGATTATTGTCCTCTCAAGATCTGTGAAGAATTTTGATGGGATCTTTAAGGGGATTGCATTAAATCTATAGATTGCCTTTGGTAGTATTGCCATTTTTACTATGTTGATCCTCCCAATCCAAGAGCAAGGGAGATCCTTCCATTTTCTGGTGTCCTCTTCAATTTCTTTCTTCAAAGACTTAAAGTTCTTGTCAAATAGGTCTTTCACTTCCTTGGTTAGAGTTACCCCAAGATATTTTATGCTATTTGTGGCTATCATGAATGGTGACGCTTCTCTGATTTCTTTCTCTGCTTCCTTATCCTTTGTATATAGGAGGGCGACTGATTTTTTGGAGTTGATCTTGTATCCTGCCACGCTACTAAAGGAGTTTATCAGCTGTAGGAGTTCTTTGGTGGAGTTTTTCGGGTCGCTTATGTACACTATCATATCATCAGCAAATAATGAAAGTTTAACTTCTTCCTTTCCAATTCGAATCCCCTTGATCCCCCTTGTTTTGTCTTATTGCTATTGCTAGAACTTCAAGTACTATATTGAAGAGATAAGGAGAGAGTGGACAGCCTTGTCGCGTTCCTGAGTTTAGTGGGATGGCCTTGAGTTTCTCTCCATTTAATTTGATGTTAGCTGTCGGATTGCTGTAAATAGCCTTTATTATATTTAGGAATGACCCCTGTATCTCTAATCTCTCCAAGACCTTTATCATAAAGGGGTGCTGAATTTTGTCAAATGCTTTTTCTGCATCTAATGAGATGATCATATGGTTTTTATCCTTCAGTTTATTTATATGATGGATTACATTGATAGATTTTCGTATGTTGAACCAGCCCTGCATCTCTGGGATGAAGCCTACTTGATCATAGTGGATAATTTTTCTTTTGTGTTCTTGGATTCAGTTTGCCAGTACTTTATTGAGAATTTTTGCATCGATGTTCATAAGTGAGATTGGCCTGTAGTTCTCTTTCTTGGTTGAGTCTTTGTGCGGTTTAGGTATCAGGGTAATTGTAGCTTCATAAAAGGAATTTGGCAATGACTGTTCTGTTTCTATATTATGAAATACCTTAAGGAGTATAGGTATTAGGTCTTCTTGGAAGTTCTGGTAGAATTCTGCATTGAACCCATCAGGTCCTGGGCTCTTTTTGGTAGGAAGGTTTCTGATAACAGTTTCTAATTCTTCGCGACTAACAGGACTATTTAGAGCATTTACCTGGTCCTGGTTTAACTTTGGTATATGGTACTTGTCTAAAAAAGTGTCCATTTCTTTTACATTTTCCAATTTTGTGGCATACAGGCTTTTGTAGTAAGATCTAATGATTCTCTGAATTTCCTCTGTGTCTGTGATTATGTCCCCTTTTTCATTTCTGATCTTATTAATTTGTGTGTTCTCTCTCTGCCGTTTGATTAGTTTGGCTAGGGGTTTGTCAATCTTGTTGACTTTCTCCAAGAACCAGCTTTTTGTTTCATTGATTCTTTGGATTGTTTTGTGTGTTTCTATTTTGTTGATTTCTGCCCTCAGTTTGATAATTTCCAGTCTTCTACTCCTCCTAGGTGAGTCTGCTTCTTTCTTTCCTAAAGTTTTCAGGTGTGCTGTTAAGTCTCCTATGTGTGCTTTCTCCGTTTTTTTTAGGTGGGCACTTAGTGCTATGAATTTTCCTCTTAGCACTGCTTTCATAGTGTCCCATAAGTTTGAGTATGTTGTGTCTTTATTTTCGTTAAATTCAAGAAAGACTTTAATTTCTTTCTTTATTTCTTCCTTGACCCAGGTGTGGTTCAGTAGTTGACAGTTCAGTTTCCATGAGTTTGTAGGCTTTGTGGGGGTAGCATTGTTGTTGAATTCTAATTTTAATCCATGGTGATCCGATAAGATGCAGGTGGTTACTAATACGTTTTTGTAACTGTGGAAGTTTGCTTTGTTACCAAGTATGTGGTCAATTTTCGAAAAGGTTCCATGAGCCGCAGAGAAGAAGGTATATTCTTTCCTGTTTGGGTGGAATGTCCTATAGATGTCTGTTAAGTCCATTTGGTTCATTACCTCTATTAAGTCTCTTAATTCTCTGTTAGGTTTCTGTCGAATTGACCTGTCCATTGGTGAAAGAGGAGTGCTGAAGTCTCCCACTATCAGTGTGTTTGGTTTGATGGCTGCCTTGAGTTCTAGTAATGTTTCTTTTATATAAGTGGGTGCTTTTGTATTAGGGGCATAGATATTCAGGATTGAGACTTCATTCTGATAGATTTTTCCTGTAATGAGTATAAAGTGTCCCTTTCCATCTCTTCTGATTGATTTTAGTTTGAAGTCAACTTTGTTAGAAATTAGTATGGCCACACCCACTTGTTTCTTAGGTCCATTTGCTTGATAGACCTTTTCCCAACCCTTTACTCTGAGTAGATGTCTGTCTTTGTGGTTGAGGTGTGTTTCTTGTAAACAGCAGAATGTTGGATCCTGTTTTTGTAACCAATCTCTTAGCCTGTGCCTTTTTATAGGTGAATTGAGTCCGTTGATATTAAGTGATATTAATGACCAGTGGGTGTTAACTCAGTTGTCATTTTTTATTTGGTAGTAGAGATTGTGTGTTTCCTTTCTTTGAGATGTGCTGGTGAAGGGTCACTAGATGTCTGAGTTATTTTGGGCAATGCTGGACTCCTTTGTTTGTGAGTTTCCTTCTATTACTTTCTGTAAGGCTGGATTTGTGGCTATGTATTGTTTAAATTTGTTTTTATCCTGGAATATTTTGTTTTCTCCATTTATAGTGAATGAAAGCTTGGCTGGGTATAGTAATCTGGGCTTGCATCCATGGTCTCTTAGTTTCTGCAAAACATCTATCCAGGACCTTCTGGCTTTCATGGTTTCCACAGAGAAGTCAGGTGTTAGTCTGATAGGTTTTCCTTTATATGTTACTTGACCTTTTTCCTTTGCAGCTCTTAATATTCTTTCTTTATTCTGTATGTTTTGTGTTTTGATTATAATATGGCAGGGGGATGTTTTTTTTGATCCAGTCTATTTGGTGTTCTGTAAGCTTCTTGAACCTTAATAGGAATATCTTTCTTTAGGTTTGGGAAGTTTTCTTCTATAATTTTATTAAATATATTTTCTGGGCCATTGAGCTGTAATTCTTCTCCTTCTTCTATGCCTATTATTCTTAGGTTTGGTCTTTTTATTGTGTCCCAGATTTCCTGAATGTTTTGTGATGAGGATTTGTTGGATTTGCTGTTTTCTTTGATCAGTGCGTTTATTTTCTCTATGGTATCTTCAGAATCTGAGATTCTTTCTTCTATCTCTTGTATTCTGTTGGTTATGCTTGTTTCTGTAGTCTCTGTTCGTTTACATAGATTTTCCATATCCGGCTGGCCCTCGGGTTGAGTTTTCTTCCTTGCCTCCATTTCAGTTTTCAAGTCTTGCACTGTTTCCATTATTTGTTTGATTGTTTTTTCATGGTTTCCTAGGATATCATTTACGGAGTTACTCAACTCTTCAAACTTTTTGTTATTCTTTTTGTCCATTTCCTTAAGTTTTTCACATCCTGTTTAAGGGACTCTATTACTTTCATAAAGTCAATTTTTTCTACTTCTTCTTGATTAGTGTGTTCAAGTCCTCCTGTTATAACTTCGTTGGGTTCTGGTGCTTTCATGTTGTTTTTCAAATTGTTGGAGGAATTCTTGCATTGGTGCCTGCCCATTTCTTCCTCTGAATAATCCCCTTTGGGTCTTCTTTTAGAAGTTCAATTCCCCCCAATGAATTCTATTAACTCACCCCAATGAATGATGGATCCTCTGGCAGACTGTCAGGTCTCCTTGCAGGCTAAGCAGCTCGCTGACAAAGGGCCTACCTTGCTACAGGCAGTCTAATGAAGGAGGGGACCTGCCACCGGCCTGGGTGCACTCAATTCCAGATCCCAGGTGCCCAAACAGGCTGAGCTGTGGGATTTTGTGGCCCCAAAGACGGGAGGATGAGGGGGGGTAGGGGGTTCTGGGTGCAAGCTGGGAAGGGACAAGAAGAGAGAAGCAGTATCCGGAGAGAATAACCCCTGCAGGAAGAGCAGGGAGTGTGCAGGTGGGGGGGGAGAATTGGGGATTGTCGGTGGTCCCTCTCCGGGCAGCTGCCCAGGTTCAGGCACTCACTCCTCACTCACCCCAATGAATGATGGATCCTCTGGCTGACTGTCAGGTCTCCTTGCAGGCCAAGCAGCTAGCTAACAAAGGGCCTGCCTTGCTGGAGGCAGGCTAATGAAGGAGGGGACCTTCCCCCGGCCTGGGTGCACTCAATTCCAGGACCCCGGAGCCCAAACAGGCTGAGCTGTGGGATTTTGTGGCCCCAAATACGGGAGGATGAGGCGGGGTAGTGGGTTCTGGGTGCAAGCTGGGAAGGGACAGGAAGAGAGAGGCAGTATCCGGGGAGAATAACTCCTGCAGGAAGAGCAGGAAGTGTGCGGGTGGGGGGGAAAGTTGGGGAATGTCGGTGGTCCCTCTCAGGGCAGCTGCCCAGTTCAGGCACTCACTCCTCACTCACCCCAATGAATGATGGATCCTCTGGCCGACTGTCAGGTCTCCTTGCAGGCCAAGCAGCTAGCTAACAAAGGGCCAGCCTTGCTGGAGGCAGGCTAATGAAACCTTCCTTACCTTCTTTTACCTCTTCTTTACCTTCTTTGACTTCTTCTTTACCTTCTTTGACTTTTTCTTTACCTACTTTATGTTCTTCTTTACTTTTTGACTTCTTCTTTACCTTCTTTGACTTCTTTATTTTATTTGACTTCTTCTTTACATTTTTTACTTCTTCTTTACCTTCTTGACTTCTTCTTTACCTTCTTTGACTTCTTCTTTACCTTCTTTGACTTCTTCTTTACCTTCTTTGACTACTTCTTGATCTTCTTTGACAAAGAATTTAAAGAAGATTGTAGAGAATGTAGCGAAGAAGGTAAAGAAAGTAAAGAATGTAAAGAAGAAGTCAAAGAGGGTAAATAAGAAGGTAAAGAAGGCTGGAAACAACCTAGATGCCCTTCAGTGGAAGAATGGATGAAGAAACTGTGTAATATATACATGCTAGAATACTACTCAGCGGTAAAAAACAATGACATCTTGAATTTTGCATGCAAATGGATGGAAATAGAAAACACTATTCTGAGTAAGGTAACCCAGACCCAAAAAGATGAACATGGGATGTACTCACTCATAATCGGTTTCTAGCCATAATTAAAGGACATCGAGCCTATAAATTTGGGATCCTTGAGAAGATAATAAGAAGGTGAACTCCCAAAAAAAGATATAGTAATCCTCCTGGATATTGGAAGTAGACACGATCGCCAGGCAAAATTGGGAACTTGAGGGTTGGGCAAGACTGGGCCAAGGGAAGATGGGGAGAGAAAAGTGTGAAGGGAAGAATGGGGGGAGCTCGGAGGAATGGGGTGCTTGGGATATAGGAAGGGTGGATATGGGAGCAGGGAAGCATATATCTTAATTTAAGGAGCTACCTGAGGGCTGTCAAGAGACTTGACCCTAGAGGGGTTCCCAGGTTTCCAGGGAGACGCCCCCAGTTAGTTCCTTGGGCAGCTGAGGAGAGGGAGCCTGAAAAGGCCAGTTCCTATAGCCATACTGATGAATTTCTTGCATATCACCATAGAACCTTCACCTGACGATACTTAAAGAAAATGACAGAGCCCCACATTGGAGCACCGGACTGAGCTCCCAAGGTCCTGATGAGGAGCTGAAGGAGAGAGAACATGAGAAAGAAAGTCAGGACCGTGAGGGAACCTCCAGCTGGCGACAGATGGGGAAGGTGACTGAGCCCCACATTGGAGCACTGGACTGATCTCCCAAGGTCCTGATGAGGAGCAGAAGGAGCGAGAACATGAGGGAGAAAGTCAGGAACGAGAGGGGTGCGATCACTCATGGAGACGGTGGGACAGAACTAATGGGAGATCACCAACTCCAGTTGGAATGGGACTGATGGATCATGTGACCAAACCCGTCTCTCTGAATGTGGCCAACAGCGGGGGCTGACTGAGAAGCAAAGGACAATGGCTCTGGGCTCTGATTGTTCTTCATGGACGGGCTCTGTGGGAGCCTTCTCAGCTTGGTAGATCACCTTCCTGGACCTGGGGGGAGTTGGGAGGACCTTGGTCTTAGCATAGAGTGGGGAACCCTGATGGCTCCTTGGCCTTGAGAGGGAGGGAGGGGAGGTATGGGTGGAGGGGAGGGGAGGGAAGGGGGAGAAGGAGGGGAGAGGAAGGGGGAAGGAGGGGAGGGAGGG
>NW_024582166.1:21852-42218 GCF_903992535.2 Arvicola amphibius | reverse complement strand
GTAGAGAAGAAGTCAAAGAAGGTAAAGAAGAAGTCAAAAAGGTAAAGAAGTAGTCAAAGAAAATAAAGAAGTCAAAGATGGTAAAGAAGAAGTCAAAGAAGGTAAAGAAGAAGTGAAGAACGTAAAGAAGAACATAAAGAAGGTAATGAAGAAGTCAAAGATGGTACAATGGAAGTAAAAAAAAGGTAAAGAATTCAAAGAAGGTAAAGAAGAATCAAAGAAGGTAAAGAAGAGGCAAAAGAAGGTATAGAAGAAGGTAAAGAACATGTAAAAGAAGGTAAAGAAGTACGTAAAGAAGGTAAAGATGGTAAAGAAGAACGTAAAGATGTTACAGAAGAAATTAAAGAAGGTAAAGACGACGGAAAAGAAGGTAAAGAAGTCAAATAAGGTAAAGAAGTCGTCAATAAAGGTAAAGAAGAAGGTAAAGGAGGTAAGAAGAAGTCAAAGAAGGTAAAGAAGAAGTCAGAGGAAGTAAGGGAGACAAAGAAGGTATAGAATAAGTTATAGAATGCAAAGAAGAATTGAAAGGTACAAAGGAAGGAAAAAAGAAAAGAAGTCAAAGAAGGTAAAGAAGAAGTCAAAGAAGGTAAAGAAGAGGTAAAAAATGTGAAGAAGAGGTAAAAGATGGTAGAGAAGAAGTCAAAGATGTTAAAGAATAAGGTAAAAAGATAAAAAAGATCACAAAGAGGGTAAAGAAAAGGAATTGAAGCTTAAAAACGATAAAGAAGAAGTCAAAGAATGCAAAGAAGAAGTCAAAGAAGGTAAAAAAGATGTCAAAAAAGGTAAAGAAGAAGTCAAAGAAGATCAAGAAGAAGTCAAAGAAGGGAAAAAGAAGATAAAGAAGGTAAAGAAGAAGTCTAGAAGGTACAAAGGAAGTCAAAAAATGTACAGAAGTCAAAGAAGTTAAAGAAGAAGTCAAAGAAGGTAAAGAAGGGATAAAAGAAGGTAAAGAAGAAGTCACCAAGGGAAAGAAGAAGGTAAAAATGTAAAGAAGATGTCAAAGAAGGAAAAGAAGATGGAAAAGAAGCTTAAAGAAGGTAAGAAGAAGTCAAAGAAGGCAAAAAGATGTCAAAGTAGGTAAAGAAGAAGTCACAGAAGGTAAAGAAGAAGTAAAAATGTAAAGAAGAAGTCAAAGAAAATAAAAAAGAAGTCAAAGAAGGTAAAGAAGAAGTCAAGAAGGTATAGAAGAATATAAAGAAGGTAAAGAAAAAGGCAAAGAAGGTAAAGAAGAAATCAAAGAAGCTAAAGAAGAGGTAAAAGAAGGTAAATAAGAAGTCAAAGAAGGTAAAGAAGAAGGAAAAAATGTAAAGAAGAAGTCAAGGAAGGTAAAGAAGAAATCAAAGAAGGTAAAGAAGAGGTAAAAGAAGGTAAATAAGAAGTCAAAGAAGGTAAAGAAGAAGGAAAAAATGTAAAGAAGAAGTCAAGGAAGGTAAAGAAGAATGAAGAGAAGCTTAAAGAGTGTAAATAAAAGTCAAATAAATCAAAGAAGAAGTCAAAGAAGATAAAGAAGATGTCAAAGAAGGTATAGAATAAGTCAAAGAAGATCAAGAAGAAGTCAAAGAAGGTAAAGAAGAGATAAAAGAAGGTAAAGAAGTCAAAGAAGTGAAAGAAGAAGGTAAAAGAAGGCAACGTATATGTCAAAGAAGGTAATGAAGATGGAAAAGAATCTTAAAAAAGAAGAAGTCAAAGAAGGCAAAAAGAAGTCAAAGTATGTAAAGAAGACGTCACAGAAGGTAAAGAAGAACATAAAGAAGGTAACGAAAAAGTCAAAGAAGGTAAAGAAGTAGTCAAAGAAGGTAAAGAAGAAGGTAAAAATGTAAAGAAGATGTCAAAGTAAAGGAGAGTGAAGAGAAGCTCAAAGAATGTAAATAAAAATCAAGGAAGGCAAAAAAGGTGTCAAAGAAGGTATAGAAGAAGTCAAAGAAGGTAAAGAAGAAGTCAAAGAAGGTAAAGAAGTCAAGAAGGTACAAAGGAAGTCAAAAAAGGTAACGAAGTCAAAGAAGTTAAAGAAGAATTCAAAGAAGGTAAAGAAGAGGTAAAAGAAGGTAAAGAAGAGGTAAAAGAAGGTAAAAAGAAGTCAAAGATGTTAAAGAATAAGGTAAAAAGGTAAAGAAGATCACAAAGAATGTAAAGAAGAAGAAATGAAGGCTTAAAAAAGGTAAAGAAGAAGTCAAAAAAGGCAAAGAAGTAGTCAAAGAAGGTAAAGAAGAGGTAAAAGAAGGTAAAGAAGAAGTCAAAGAAAATAAAAAAAGTAGTCAAAGAAGCTAAAGAAGAAGTCAAGAAGGAAAAGAAGAAGTCAAAAAAGGTAAAGAATAGGTAAAAGAAGGTAAAGAAGAAGTCAAAGAAGTTAAAGAATAAGGTAAAAAGGTAAAGATGAACACAAAGAAGGAAAGAAAAGTAATTGAAGCTTAAAAAAGATAAAGAAGTAGTCAAAGAAGGCAAAGAAGAAGTAAAAGAAGGTAAAGAAGATGTCAAAGTAGGTAAAGAAGAAGTCAAAGAAGATCAAGAGGAAGTCAAAGAAGGTAAAAAAGAAGTTAAAGAAGGAAAAGAAGAAGTCACGAAGGTACAAAGGTTGTCAAAAAAGGTACGGAAGTCAAAGAAGGTAAAGAAGAAGTCAAAGAAGGTAACGAAGAGATAAAAGAAGGTAAAGAAGAAGTCAAAGAAGTGAAAGAAGAAGGTAAAAGAAGGTAAAGAAGATGTCAAAGAAGGTAAAGAAGAAGTCACGAAGGTACAAAGGCTGTCAAAAAAGGTACAGAAATCAAAGAAGGTAAAGAAGAAGTCAAAGAAGGTAAAGAAGAGATAAAAGAAGGGAAGAAGAAGTCAAAGAGGTGAAAGAAGAAGGTAAAAGAAGGTAAAGAAGATGTCCAAGAATGTAAAGAAGATGGAAAAGAAGCTTAAAGAAGGTAAGAAGAAGTCAAAGAAGGCAAAAAGAAGTCAAAGTATGTAAAGAAGACGTCACAGAAGGTAAAGAAGAAGTTAAAAAGGTAAAGAACAAGTCAAAGAAAATAAAAAAGAAGTCAAAGAAGGTAAAGAAGAAGTCAAGAAGGTAAAGAAGAACATAAAGAAGGTAAAGAAAAAGTCAAAGAAGGTAAAGAAGTTGTCAAAGAAGGTAAAGAAGAAGGTAAAAATGTAAAGAAGATATCAAAGTAAAGGAGAATGAAGAGAAGCTTAAAGAATGTAAATAAAATCAAAGAAGGCAAAGAAGATGTCAAAGAAAGTATAGAAGAAGTCAAAGAAGATCAAGAGGAAGTCAAAGAAGGTAGAAAAGAAGTTAAAGAAGTTAAAGAAGAACTCAAAGAAGGTAAAGAAGTGATAAAAGAAGGTAAAGAAGATGTAAAAGAAGGTAAAGAAGAAGTCAAAGATGTTAAAGAATAAGGTAAAAAGGTAAAGAAGATCACAAAGAAGGTAAAGAAGAAGGAAATGAAGCTTTAAAAAGGTAAAGAAGAAGTCAAAAAAGGCAAAGAAGTAGTCAAAGAAGGTAAAGAAGAAGTCAAAGAAAATAAAAAAAGAAGTCAAAGAAGCTAAAGAAGAAGTCAAGAAGGAAAAGAAGAAGTCAAAAAAGGTAAAGAAGAGATAAAAGAAGGTAGAGAAGAATGAAGAGAAGCTTAAAGAATATAAATAAGGCCTGGCGGTGGTGGCGCACGCCTTTAATCCCAGCACTCAGGAGGCAGAGTCAGGCGGATCTCTGTGAGTTCAAGGCCAGCCTGGTCTACAAGAGCTAGTTCCACAACAGTCTCTAAAAAAAAAAGCTGCAGAGAAACCCTGTCTCGAAAAAACCAAAAAAAGGAAAAAAAAATATAAATAAGAAGTCAAAGACGGCAAAGAAGAAGTCAAAGAAGGTAAAGAAGATGTTAAAGAAGGTAAAGAAGAAGTCAAAGAATATCAAGAAGAAGTCAAAGAAGGTAAAAAAAGAAGGTAAAGAAGGAAAAGAAGAAGTCACGAAGGTACAAAGGAAGTCAAAAAAGGTACAGAAGTCAAAGAAAGTAAAGAAGAAGTCAAAGAAGGTAAAGATGAAGTCAAAGAAGGTAAAGAAGAAGTCAAAGAAGCGAAAGGAGAAGGTAAAAGGAGGTAAAGAAGATGGAAAAGAAGCTTAAAGAAGGTAAGAAGAAGTCAAAGATGGCAAAAAGAAGTCAAACTATGTAAAGAAGACGTCACAGAAGCTAAAGAAAAAGTAAAAATGGTAAAGAAGAAGTCAAAGAAAATAAAAAAAGAAGTCAAAGAAGTTAAAGAAGAAGGTAAAAATGTAAAGAAGATGTCAAAAAAGGTAAAGAAGAATGAAGAGAAGCTTAAAGAATGTAAATAAAAATCAAAGAAGGCAGAGAAGATGTCAAAGAAGGTATAGAAGAAGTCAAAGAAGATCAAGAGGAAGTCAAAGAAGGTAAAAAAGAAGTTAAAGAAGGTAAAGAAGAACACAAAGAAGATAAAGAAGTGATAGAAGAAGGTAAAGAAGAAGTCAAAGAAGCGAAAGAAGTAGGTAAAAGAAGGTAACGAAGATGTCAAAGAAGGTAAAGAAGATGGAAAAGAAGCTTAAAGAAGGTAAGAAGAAGTCAAAGATGGCAAATAGAAGTCAAAGTATGTAAAGAAGACGTCACAGAAGGTAAAGAAGAAGTCAAAGAAGGTAAAGAAGAATGAAGAAAAGCTTAAAGAATGTAAATTAAAATCAAAGAAGGCAAAGAAGATGTCAAAGAAGGTATAGAAGAAGTCAAAGAAGATCAAGAAGAAGTCAAAGAAGGTAAAGAAGAAGTCAAGAAGGTACAAGGGAAGTCAAAAAAGGTAACAAAGTCAAAGAAGTTAAAGAAGAATTCAAAGAATGTAAAGAAGAGGTAAAAGAAGGTAAAGAAGAGGTAAAAGAAGCTAAAGAAGAAGTCAAAGATGTTAAAGAATAAGGTAAAAAGGTAAAGAAGATCACAAAGAAGGTAAAGAAGAAGGAAATGAAGCTTAAAAAGGGAAAGAAGAAGTCAAAGATGGCAAAGAAGTCAAAGAAGGTAAAGAAGAGGTAAAAGAAGGTAAAGAAGAGGTAAAAGAAGGTAAAGAAGAAGTCAAAGATGTTAAAGAATAAGGTAAAAAGGTAAAGAAGATCACAAAGAAGGTAAAGAAGAAGGAAATGAAGCTTAAAAAGGGAAAGAAGAAGTCAAAGAAGGCAAAGAAGAAGTCAAAGAAGGTAAAGAAGAGGTAAAAGAAGGTAAAGAAGAAGTCAAAGAAAATAATAAAGAAGTCAAAGAAGGTAAAGAAGAAATCAAGAAGAAAAAGAAGAAGTCAAAGAAGGTAAAGTCGAGGTAAAAGAAGGTAAAGAAGAAGTCAAAGAAGGTAAAGAAGAAGGTAAAAAGGTAAAGAACATGTCAAAGAAGGTAAAGAACAATGAAGAGAAGCTTAAATAATATAAATAAGAAGTCAAAGAATGCAAAGAAGAAGTCAAAGAAGGTAAAGAAGATGTCAAAGAAGGTAAAGAAGAAGTCCAAGAAGATCAAGAAGAAGTCAAAGAAGGTAAAGAAGAGGTAAAAGAAGGTAAAGAAGAGGTAAAAGAAGGTAAAGAAGAAGTCAAAGAATTTAAAGAATAAGGTAAAAAGGTAAAGAAGATCACAAAGAGGGAAAGAAAAGGAATTGAAGCTTAAAAAAGATAAAGAAGAAGTCAAGGAAGGCAAAGAAGAAGTCAAAGAAGGTAAAAAAGATGTCAAAAAAGGTAAAGAAGAAGTCAAAGAAGATAAAGAGGAAGTCAAAGAGGGTAAAAAAGAAGTTAAAAAGGAAAAGAAGAAGTCACAAAGGTACAAAGGCTGTCAAAAAAGGTACAGAAATCAAAGAAGGTAAAGAAGAAGTCAAAGAAGGTAAAGAAGAGATAAAAGAAGGTAAAGAAGAAGTCAAAGAGGTGAAAGAAGAAGGTTAAAGAAGGTAAAGAAAATGTCAAAGAAGGTAAAGAGGATGGAAAAGAAGCTTAAAGAAGGTAAGAAGAAGTCAAAGAAGGCAAAAAGAATTCAAAGTATGTAAAGAAGACGTCAGAGAAGGTAAAGAAGAAGTAAAAAATGTAAAGAAGAAGTCAAAGAAAATAAAAAAGAAGTCAAAGAAGGTAAAGAAGGTAAAAATGTAAAGAAGATGTCAAAGTAGGTAAAGAAGAATGAAGAGAAGCTTAAAGAATGTAAATAAAAATCAAAGAAGGCAAAGAAGATGTCAAACAAGATATAGAAGAAGTCAAAGAAGTCAAGAAGAAGTCAAAGAAGGTAAAGCACAATTCAAGAAGGTACAAAGGAAGTCAAAAAAGGTAAAGAAGTCAAAGAAGTTAAAGAAGAACTCAAAGAAGGTAAAGAAGAGGTAAAAGAAGGTAAAGAGTCCACTTAAAAACCCGAGAGGGCTTTAAATAAAGGAGAGAGAGAGTTTAACACAGCTTTTTGCTGTTTGCCTGGACGTGCCGTAGAGAGATTTCCTGTTTTGGCAATAGCGGCAGAGAAAAAGCTGAGTCATTTTAAAACGCGTGCGCTCGTGCTCCACCTCCCTGGTGCGGCGGCGAGACGGGCCGGTGGTGCACCCTCGGCGGACTGGGAGAGGCCTTGGGATCCCACCTCGGGCCCCCGGACGGGGCCCTTCACCTTCATTGCGCCACGGCATTTTAAAACGCGGCTTCCTGATGCTCTGCCTCCATGACTGAGGCAGTAGCAGCTCTGGCTCTGCTCCGCCATGCTAAACTGTGCTGACCTCAGGCAGGTCTATCGCAATTACCATAATAACAGCGCAGTTAAGGTTTAGACTTGGCTGTAAACAGGAGGTATTACCTCTACCTGGCGCAACTTAAGTTTTTAAGAAATGGTTAACCTTTTAAGAAGTGCTCCTGGATATTAAAAAATTACAGATTCACAATAGAAAAGATTCAGACATAGAAGGCCTTTAAATGGCTCACGTAGGCTTAAAAGAGAGAAAAAGAAAATATAGAGAATAAAGTTAATGCCTTAAAAAAAAAAGGTTAAAGTCTTTAAAGAGACAGAATAAAGAAAGTGATAGAGTAAAAATAAGCCACGTAAAAATGGAAAATTCACAGAGAGTCTGGATTATGTATTTTGTTGTGTTTTCTTTGATTTTTTTGACTGTAAAGGAGCTAAGTACAGAGAGACATTTCATTATATGGGCTGCCAGGCTAGACCAGAATGGACATCTTAACGGTATGACTTCAGGATTTGGATCTAAGAACATGATGCTTTGGAAAAGAGTTTCTTCTTTTGTTTTCACAGAGGACGAGACTCTGTGGATTGCTTCTATCCCAATATGGTATGATAGACCACGCTCTCCTGAAAGGTTGCTGTGAACATCTTCAAAAAATTACTTCACTCAACTGCCAACTGAGAGGAACCTAGCACACAGGTTACACCATGAAAGACCTAAATAACAGCGCCCCCATTCAGCAGGAAGCAGTTTGGAGAGAAAAAACTGCGCCCATTTTCCCAAATATTGCTTATAAATGTTCTTTTACATTTAAAGGGGGAGATGATATAGTTATGAATTTGCATTGGTATAGATTTTAAGGTCAATTTTGTTATATGTATATGTATTTCTGATTTTGATTAAGCTATTGTGATTGTAGTTCATTTTAAAGAATGTAATGTATAATTAGGAAATATAGGTTGTTAATGGATAATCATCGATTAATAGTCAAGCTTGTAGTCATGTTAGTCATTTTCTAGATGTGCATAGATATATTTCAGATAGGCATTCTTCATATCTTTCAAAGACTGCAGAATATGGCATTTAATGTTTTAATAACTTAGGGTTTTTCATGACAATGAGACACGTCTGCTCCTGGCAGCACCAATCTACTTCGAGAGGAAGATGGGCATCGAAGAGGCTACTTATGGAGTTTGTTAGCCATTTGGGCAAGAAACTGCTCTTGCCTGGACTGTTGCATAAACTGGACACAAAGAACCCGCAGAGAGAGGACTGCTGAACTTGCCTAAAGGTGAGATGGTCTTTCGGGGTTCCTGATTCATGAAAGAGTTTTCGAGACATTCTGTAGGACACAGCAGAAAGTGACTGAACTGTCTTTGAAATTTCCTGCTTCATGGAAATGTCTGCTGGACACTATGGGCCTGAGGGCCGAAGATGGATGCCCCAACGGTACAGAGGAACTTTGGGTGACTGTCCAGGCAGCCAGTTGTCTCTGTCATTTCTAGAGTTTGAAAGTTGCATATGACTTGTTTACTTAGGTAATATTATATCCTTCTGGAGTCTTTGATGGAGTTGAAGAATAAATAGATAGTTATAGATTTCCTTAGTTATGATAAAAGATAAAATAGATTTAAATATTGTAACTGTAATACTTGCTTGATAACTGTTTTGTTATATGTAATTTTGCTATGTTAAAGTTGAAGCCTTTCTTTTTTGTTTAAACAGAAAAAGGGGAAATGATGGAGGAGAGTTATCTGTCTATGTTTCTTTCATTGGTTAATTAATAAAGAAAACTGCCTTGGCCCTTTAAGAACAGAAAATTAGGTAGGTGGAGTAGACAGAACAGAATTGTGGGAACAAGGAAGTAGAGTTAGAGAGATGCTTCAGGCAGTCACCATAGGAGTCTCCATGCTGCTGCTCTCCTAGATGGACGCAGGTTAAGATCTCTCCTGGTAAGCCACAACTCGTGGTGCTACCCAGATTACTAAATATGGGTTAAAGCAAGATGTGAAAATTAGCCAATAAGAGGCTACAGATAATGGGCCAGACAGTGTTTAAAAGAATACAGTTTCTGTGTAATTATTTTGGGTAAAGCTAGCCGGCGGCGGGTGGCGGGACGCAGCCCCGCCGCTTCACACTACAAATCCCCACGAAGCTTGTAATCATCCTTTATAGTCATCTCTGCTCTACTAGATTGTCTTGGCATGGAAAGAGTTAACCCTCTTTGGCTGCAGAGTTTGGAACCAACCCAACCTAGCCCAGCAGCTTCCCAGAGAGACCATGAAACAGAAGCCCCAAATGAAATGCCTAGCCAGTTGTTCAGTGACAAATACGAGATAGGAAGAAATGAGCATAGATTATTCTGCCTTCATCCACTGAGAGTTTTGAAGTCCCGATATTCAAACAGTCTCTCTGCAATTGTTCTCAGTGTCTGGCTGTTATAGTTGGATCTAGTGTACTCAGTTTCATGGGTTTAAGACTGAGCCACCAGTCTGAGATACTGTTGGGAGGTTGTGAAGACTTTAGGAAACAGAAGCTAGTGGAAGAAAATCAGATCACTGGGGGTGTGCCCTTGAAAGAAATGTTGAGACCCAAGACTTTATCTTTCTCCTATTTCTTCATGACCACCAAAGGCGAGCAGCTTTCTCCACTATGGATTCTTTATCATAATAGGTATTTTGTCACCGGCCCAGAAATAACAGAACCAGCCAGCTATGAACTAAAGGCTCTGAAGTCATGAATGGAAATGCCTCTTCCTTTCCCTTAATCTCAGTCACTCTGCCACAGCAGAAAGCAGACGACATGCCTTCTTCTCAGGCTGTAACCAATTCAAAACCCACCACCTTTCCTCTGTTTCTTGATTTCTCTGCTCTTTGCCTTTTCCCTCACTTGGTTGCCCTGTATTGTATCTTACAAAATACTGGGATATCCACCATGTTTTAGTTCTACATTCTAGGAAATCAAAAGTACATTCACACACACACACACACACACACACACACACATACACTTTCACACATACACACTCACTTTCACATACACACACACACATCTTCATGCATACTCTCAGAAAAAACATTCTGTCACACACACTCATAAATACATGCTCTCTCACACATATATACCCACCCCCCATATATTCATGTATACACAGATACTCTCTCTCACACACCACATAGTCTTACATACACACATATGCTCTCTCTCACACACACATGCACATCCTCTTTCTGTGTCTCTGTCTCTGTGTGTGTCTCTCTCTCTTTATCTATCATCTATCTATCTATCTATCTATCTATCTATCTATCTATCTATCTATCATCTCTCTCTCTCTCTCTCTCTCTCTCTCTCTCTCTCTCTCTCTCACACACACACACACACACACATACATTTTCCCTTACTCTATGCAAAAGCTATTTATGCATAGGGCACATTTTAGGGGTCATACTTCTTCTCTCCATGTAAACCCTAAAATAGTGTGTGCAGCTCTTCAGTCCTGAGTCCCCACACGTGTCCTCATAGACACCAGGAGTGCTCCTTCCCACATACAGCTCCTCCTACGAGTATCTGTAGTGATGCTCTTCACTGAGAGTATATTACGTGCCAAGCTTTGTAGTGACATTTATTGCTCACAACAACACTGAAAAGTATCAGAACAGTCTTAAAAACTCATTCGTGTTGAAGTATTTATGATTTATTTTGTTCCCCTTTGGAGCTATTTGTCTGCATAAAGTTGACCCCATCAACAGAAATGAATCACTCTGGTACACTTTCATGCATTGAGGAGCAAGGGGCTTCATGGGACAGGCAGGGCTGCTTCCTTCCTCATGCTCTTCAGTTCACAGCCCACACGCATCACTGAGTGTGGCATTGGAAGGAGCTTGGCATTGTTTAATGAGGATGCATAATGTAAAGTCCCTTGAGATAAGACAGGTCTTTTATTTCTTGGGTATCCTGTGTTTACTTCTGAACTTGATTGCAGCCTCTGTTTGTTAAAGGCACTCAAACCAGTGTCTTCACTTTCTACAGCTGGGTTGACAGTAACCGGGCATCCACACAGAGAGGACCCAGACTTCTTCAACTTTGACATTCAATGAATAGCAGTTCAAGATACCCAGGTTGAAAAAAAAGAAGCTACAAATTACATAACTGACTGTTAACTCCACTAAACCGAAGGTAAAAGAAGGTAAACAAGAAGTCAAAGATGGTAAAGAATAAGGTAAAAAGGTAAAGAAGATCACAAAGAAGATAAAGAAGAAGGAAATGAAGCTTAAAAAAGGTAAAGTAAAGAAGAAGTCAAAGAAGGCAAAGAAGAAGTCAAAGAAGGTAAAGAAGAGGTAAAAGAAGGTAAAGAAGAAGTCAAAGTAATTAAAAAAGAAGTCAAAGAAGGTAAAGAAGAAGTCAAGAAGGAAAAGAAGAAGTCAAAGAAGGTAAAGAAGAGGTAAAAGAAGGTAAAAAAGAAGTCAAAGAAGGTAAAGAAGAAGGTAAAAAATAAAGAAGATGTCAAAGAAGGTAAAGAACAATGAAGAGAAGCTTAAAGAATATAAATAAGAAGTCAAAGAAGGCAAAGAAGAAGTAAAAGAAGGAAAGAAGATGTCAAAGAAGGTAAAGAAGAAGCCCAAGAAGATCAAGGAGATGTCAAAGAAGGTAAAGAAGAGGTAAAAGAAGGTAAAGAAGAGGTAAAAGAAGGTAAAAAAAGAAGTTAAAGAATAAGGTAAAAGGGTAAAGAAGATCACAAAGAATGAAAAAAAAGGAAATGAAGCTTAAAAAGATAAAGAAGAAGTCAAAGAAGGCAAAGAAGAAGTCAAAGAAGGTAAAGAAGATGTCAAGGTAAAGAAGAAGTGAAAGAAGATCAAGAGGAAGTCAAAGAAGGTAAAAAAGAAGTTAAAGTACGTAAAGAAGAAGTCAAAGAAGGTAAAGAAGTGATAAAAGAAGGTAAAGAAGAAGTCAAAGAAGCAAAAGAAGTAGGTAAAAGAAGGTAAAGAAGATGTCAAAGAAGGTAAAGAAGATGGAAAAGAAGCTTAAAGAAGGTAAGAACAAGTCAAAGAAGGCAAATAAAAGTCAAAGTATGTAAAGAAGACGTCAAAGAAGGTAAAGAAGAAGTAAAAAAGGTAAAGAAGATGTCAAAGAAAATAAAAAAGAAGTCAAAGAAGGTAAAGAAGAAGTCAAGAAGGTAAATAAGAACATAAAGAAGGTAAAGAAAAGTCAAAGAAGGTAAAGAAGAAGTCAAAGAAGGTAAAGAAGAATGAAGAGAAGCTTAAAGAATGTAAATAAAATTCAAAGAAGGCAAAGAAGATGTCTAAGAAGGTATAGAAGAAGACAAAGAAGTTAAAGAAGAATTCAAAGAAGGTAAAGAAGAGGTAAAAGAAGGTAAAGAAGAGGTAAAAGAAGGTAAAGAAGAAGTCAAAGATGTTAAACAATGAGGTAAAAGGGTAAAGAAGATGACAAAGAAGGTAAAGAAGAAGGAAATGAAGCTTAAAAAAGGTAAAGAAGAAGTCAAAGAAGGCAAAGAAGAAGTCAAAGAAGGTAAAGAAGAGGTAAAAAATGTAAAGAAGAAGTCAAAGAAAATAATAAAGAAGACAAAGAAGGTAAAGAAGAAGTCAAGAAGGAAAAGAAGAAGTCAAAGTAGGTAAAGAAGAGGTAAAAGAAGGTTAAGAAGAAGTCAAAGAAGGTAAAGAACAATGAAGAGAAGCTTAAAGAATATAAACAAGAAGTCAAAGAAGGCAAAGAAGAAGTCAAAGAAGGTAAAGAAGATGTTAAAGTAGGTAAAGAAGAAGTCCAAGAAGATCAAGAAGAAGTCAAAGAAGGTAAAGAAGAGGTTAAAGTAGGTAAAGAAGAGGTAAAAGAAGGTAAAGAAGTTAAAGAATAAGGTAAAAAGGTAAAGATCACAAAGAAGGAAAGAAAAGGAATTGAAGCTTAAAAAAGATAAAGAAGTCAAAGAAGGCAAAGAAGAAGTCAATGAAGGTAAAGAAGATGTCAAATAAAGTAAAGAAGAAGTCAAAGAAGATCAAGAGGAAGACAAAGAATGTAAAAAAGAAGTTGAAGGAAAAGAAGAAGTCACGAAGGTACAAAGGCTGTCAAATATGGTACAGAAGTCAAAGAAGGTAAAGAAGAAGTCAAAGAAGGTAAAGAAGAGATAAAAGAAGGTAAAGAAGAAGTCAAAGAAGTGAAAGAAGAAGGTAAAAGAAGGTAAAGAAGATGTCAAAGAAGGTAAAGAAGATGGAAAAGAAGCTTAAAGAAGGTAAGAAGAAGTCAAAGAAGGCAAAAAGAAGTCAAAGTATGTAAAGAAGACGTCACAGATGGTAAAGAAGAAGTAAAAAAGGTAAAGAAGAAGTCAAAGAAGGTAAAGAAGAAGTCAAAGAAGGTAAAAAAGAAGTCAAAAAGGTAAAGAAGTGGTCAAAGAAAATAAAGAAGTCAATGAAGGTAAAGAAGTCAAAAAGGCAAAGAAGAACATACAGAAGGTAAAGAAAAAGACAAAGAAGGTAAAGAAGAATTCAAAGATGGTAAAGAAGAAGTCAAAGAAGGTAAGGAAGTAGTCAAGAACGTAAAGAAGAACATAAAGAAGGTAATGAAGAATTCAAAGATGGTACAATGGGAGTAAAAAAAAGGTAAAGAATTCAAAGAAGGTAAAGAAGAAGTCAAAGAAGGTAAAGAAGAAGGCACAGGCTAAGAGATTGGATACGAAAACAGGATCCAACATTCTGCTGTTTACAAGAAACACACCTCAACCACAAAGACAGATATCTACTCAGAGTAAAGGGTTGGGAAAAGGTTTATCAATCAAATGGACCTAAGAAACAAGCTGGTGTGGCCATACTAATTTCCAAAAAAGTTGACTTCAAACTAAAATTAATCAGAACAGATGAAAAAAAATCTATCAGAATGAAGTCTCAATCCTGAATATCTATGCCCCTAATACAAAAGCACCCACTTATATAAAAGAAACATTACTAGAACTCAAGGCAGCCATCAAACCAAACACACTGATAGTGGGAGACTTTAACACTCCTCTCTCACCAATGGACAGGTCAATCAGACAGAAACCTAACAGAGAATTGAAAGACTTAATGGAGGTAATGAACCAAATGGACTTAACAGACATCTATAGAACATTCCACCCAAATAGGATAGAATATATCTTCTTCTCTGCGGCTCATGGATCCTTTTCGAAAATTGACCATATACTTGGTAACAAAGCAAACTTCCACAGTTACAAAAACATATTAGTAACCACCTGTGTCTTATCGGATCACCATGGATTAAAATTAGAAATCAACAACAATGCCACCGCCAGAAAGCCCACAAACTCACGGAAACTGAACAGTCAACTACTGAACCACACCTGGGTCAAGGAAGAAATAAAGAAATGAAAGTCTTTCTTGAATTTAATGAAAATAAAGACACAACATACTCAAACTTATGGGACACTATGAAAGCAGTGCTAAGAGGAAAATTCATAGCACTAAGTGCCCACTTAAAAAAACGGAGAAAGCACACATTGGAGACTTAACAGCACACCTGAAAGTTTTAGAGAAGAAAGAAGCAGACTCACCTAGGAAGAGTAGAAGACTGGAAATTATCAAACTGAGGGCAGAAATCAACAAAATAGAAACACAGAAAACAATCCAAAGAATCAATGAAACAAAAAGCTGGTTCTTGGAGAAAATCAACAAGATTGACAAACCTTTAGCCAAACTAATCAAACGGCAGAGGGAGACCACGCAAATTAATAAGATCAGAAATGAAATGGAGGACATAAGCACAGTCACAGAGGAAATTCAGAGAATCATTAGATCTTACTACAAAAGCCTGTATGCCACAAAATTGGAAAATGTAAAAGAAATGGACACTTTTTTAGATAAATACCATATACCAAAGTTAAACCAGAACCACGTAAATGCTCTAAATAGTCCTGTTTTTTGCGAAGAATTAGAAACTGTTATCAAAAACCTCCCTACCAAAAGAGCCCAGGACCAGATGGTTTCAATGCGGAATTCTACCAGAACTTCCAAGAAGACCTAATACCTATACTCCTTAAGGTATTTCATAATATAGAAACACAAGAGTCACTGCCAAATTCCTTCTATGAAGCTACAGTTACCCTGATACCTAAACCACACAAAGACTCAACCAAGAAAGAGAATTACAGGCCAATCTCACTCATGAACATTGATGCAAAAATTCTCAATAAAATACTGGCAAACCAAATCCAAGAAAACATTAGAAAAATTATCCACTATGATCAAGTAGGCTTCATGCCAGAGATGCAGGGCTGGTTCAACATATGAAAATCTATCAATGTAATCCATCATATAAAACAACTGAAGGAAAAAAAAACATATGGTCATCTCATTAGATGCTGAAAAAGCATTTGACAAAATTCAGCATCCTTTTATGATAAAGGTCTTGGAGAGATTAGGGATACAAGGGTCATTCCTAAATATAATAAGAGCTATTTACAGCAAGCCGACAGCTAACATCAAATTAAACGGAGAGAAATTCAAGGCTATCCCACTAAATTCAGGAACACGACAAGGCCGTCCACTCTCTCCCTATCCCTGCAATATAGTACTTGAAGTTCTAGCAATAGCAATAAGACAACATAAGGGAATGAAGGGGATTCGATTTGAAAAGGAAGAAGTTAAACTTTCATTATTTGCAGATGATATGATAGTGTACATAAGCGACCCCAAAAACTCCACCAAAGAACTCCTACAGCTGATTAACTCCTTCAGTAACGTGGCAGGTTACAAGATCAACTCCAAAAAATCAGTCGCCCTCCTATACACAAAGGATAAGGAAGCAGAGAGGGAAATCAGAGAAGTATCACCTTTCACAATAGCCACAAATAGCACAAGATATCTGAGAGTATCTCTAACCAAGGAAGTGAAGGATTTATTTGACAAGAACTTTAAGTCTTTGAAGAAAGAAATTGAAGAGGATACCAGAAAATGGAAGGATCTCCCCTGCTCGTGGATTGGGAGGATCAACATAGTAAGAGGTATTGAAGAAAACACAATCTGAGGGATGACTGGAAATGGAAACTCTGAGTAAACAAACAGAAACGTCAGAGACAAGTATTTCCAACCGAATACAAGAGATGGAAGAAAGAATCTCCGACTCCGAAGATACTATAGAGGAAATAAACTCACAGATTAAAGAACTAAACAAAAATAACAAATTCTTAACACAAAACATTCAGGAAATCTGGGACACCATGAAAAGACCAAACCTAGCTTCTCTTCATTCTTCTTTACCTTCTTTGACATCTTCTTTACATTTTTTCCTACTTCTTTACCTTCTTTGACTTCTTCTTTAGCTTCTTTTACTTCTTCTTTACATTTTTTACTTCTTCTTTACCTTCTGTGACTTCTTCTTTACCTACTTTGACTTCTTTTTGCCTTCTTTGACTTCTTCTTACCTTCTTTAAGCTTCTTTTCCATCTTCTTTACCTTCTTTGACATCTTCTTCACATTTTTACCTTCTTCTTTACCTACTTTCACTTCTTCATTACCTTCTTTCATCTCTTGTTTACCTTCTTTGAGTTCTTCTTTAACTTCTTTGACTTCTTTACCTTCTTTGACATCTTCTTTACCTTCTTTGACTTCTTCTTTGCCTTCTTTCACTTCTTATTTACATTCTTTAAGCTTCTCTTCCTTCTTCTTTGCTTTCTTTGACATCTTCTTTACCTTTATACCTTCTTCTCCACCTTCTTTGACTTCTTTTACCTTCTTTTACCTCTTCTTTACCTTCTTTGACTTCTTCTATACCTTCTTTGTCTTTTCTTTACCTTCTTTATGTTCTTCTTTACCTTCTTGACTTCTTCTTTACCTTTTTTGACATCTTTTTTATTTTCTTTGACTTCTTCTTTACCTATTTTACTTCTTCTTTACTTTTTTGACTTCTTTACCTACTTTGACTTCTTTTTGCCTTCTTTCACTTCTTCTTTACCTTCTTTAAGCTTCTTTTCCATCTTCTTTACCTTCTTTGACTTCTTCTTTACCTTCTTTTCCCTTTTCTTTACCTTCTTTCACTTCTTCTTTACCTTCTTTGACTTCTTCTTTACCTTCTTTAAGCTTCTTTTCCTTCTTTGACTCCTTCTTTACATTTTTACCTTCTTCTCTACCCTCTTTGACTTCTTTTTTACATTCTTTATGTTCTTCTTTACCTTCTTGGATTCTTCGTTACCTTCATGACTTCTTCTTTACCTTCTTTGGCTTCTTCTTTACCTTCTGTGACTTCTTCTTGATCTTTATGACTTCTTCACTAACTTGTTTGACATCTTCCTTACCCTATTTGACTTCTTCTTTGATTTCTTTGACTTCTTATTTACATTCTTTAAGATTCTGTTCCTTCTTCTTTACCTACTATGACATCTTCTTTACCTTTTTACTTTCTTCTTTACCTTCTTTGACTTCTTCTTTACCTTCTATTACTTCTTTTTTACCTTCTTGACTTCTTCTTTACCTATTTGACTACTTCTTTATTTTCTTTGACTTGTTCTTTACCTTTTTTACTTCTTCTTTACCTTCTTTGACTTCTTCTTTACATTCTTTGACTTCGTATTCACATTCTTTAAGCTTCTCTTCATTCTTCTTTACCTTCTTTGACATCTTCTTTACCTTTTTACCTTCTTCTTTACCATCTTTGACTTCTTCTTTACCTTCTTTTACCTCTTCTTTACCTTCTTTGACATCTTCTTTACCTCCTTTAAGCTTCTTTCCCTTCTTTAACTCCTACTTTACATTTTTACGTTCTTCTTTACCTTCTTTGACTTCTTCTTTACCTTCTTTGACATCTTCTTTACCATCTTCGACTTATTCTTTGCCTTCTTTGACTTCTTATTTACATTCCTTAAGCTTCTCTTCCTTCTTCTTTACCTTCTTTGACATCTTCTTTACATTTTTTGACTTCTTCTTTGCCTTCTTTGACTTCTTATTTACAATCTTTAAGCTTCTCTTCATTCTTCTTTACCTTCTTTGACATCTTCTTTACCTTTTTACCTTCTTCTTTACCTTCTTTGACTTCTTTTTTACCTTCTATTATCTCTTCTTTACCTTCTTTGACTTCTTCTATACCTTCGTTGACTTTTTCTTTACCTTCTTTATGTACTTCTTTACCTTCTTGACTTCTTCTTTACCTTCTTTGACTTCTTTTTTATTATCTTTGACTTCTTCTTTACCTCTTTTACTTCTTCTTTACTTTTTTGACTTCTTCTTTACCTACTTTGACTTCTTTTTGCCTTCTTTCACTTCTTCTTTACCTTCTTTTTCCTTTCCTTTACCTTCTTTGACTTCTTCTTGATCTTCTTTGACTTCTTCTTTATGTTATTTGACTTCTTTTTTGCCTTCTTTGACTTCTTCTTTATCGTCTTTCAGCTTCTTTTCCTTCTTCTTTTCCTTGTTTGACTTCATATTTCCCTTCATTATCTTCTTATTTACATCTTTGACGTCTTGTTTACCTCCTTCTTTACCTTCTTTGACTTCTTTTTTATTTACTTTGATTTCTTATTTACCTTCTTTGACTTCTTCTTTACCTCCTTTTACCTCTTCTTTACCTTCTTTGACTTCTTCTTTACCTTCTTTGACTTCTTCTTTACCTTCTTTGACTTCTTCTTTACCTTCTTTTACCTCTTCTTTACCTTCTTTGACTTCTTTTCCTTGTTTACTTCCTTTGTACCTTTGAATTCTTCTTTGCCTTCTATGAATTATTCTATACCTTCTTTGTCTTCTTTACCTCCTCTGACTTCTTCTTTACCTTCTTTGACTTCTTCTTACCTTCCTTACCTTCTTCTTTACCTTTATTGACTACTTCTTTACCTTATTTGACATCTTTACCTTCTTTACCATCGTCTTTACCTTTTTTAATTTCTTCTGTAACTTCTTTCCCTTCTTCTTTACGATCTTTACCTTCTTTACCTACTTTTACATCTTCTTTACCTTCTATACCTTCTTTTACCTCTTCTTTACATTCTTTGACTTCTTCTTTACCTTCTTTGAATTCTGCTTTGCCTTCTTTGACTTTTTATTTACATTCCTTAAGCTCCTATTCATTCTTCTTTACCTTCTTTGACATCTTCTTTACATTTTTACCTTCTTTACCTTTTTTGACTTCTTCTGTACCTTCTTTGACTTTTTCTTTACAGTCTTTATGTTCTTTACCTTCTTGACTTCTTCTTTACCTTCTAGGACTTCTTTATTATTTTCTTTGACTTCTTCTTTACCTTTTTTACGTCTTCTTTATTTTTTGACTTCTTCTTTACCTACTTTGACTTCTTTTTGCCTTCTTTCACTTCTTCTTTACCTTCTTTTACCTTTCCTTTACCTTCTTTGACTTCTTCTTGATCTTCTTTGACTTCTTCTTTACCTTCTTTGACTTCTTTACGTTATTTGACTTCTTTTTTGCCTTCTTTGACTTCTTCTTTATCGTCTTTCAGCTTCTTTTCCTTCTTCTTTTCCTTGTTTGACTTCATATTTCCCTTCATTACCTTCTTATTTACATTCTTTGACATCTTGTTTACCTCCTTCTTTACCTTCTTTGACTTCTTTTTTATTTACATTGATTTCTTATTTACCTTCTTTGACTTCTTCTTTACCTCCTTTTACCCCTTCTTTACCTTCTTTGACTTCTTCTTTACCTTCTTTGACTTCTTCTTTACCTTCTTTGACTTCTTCTTTACCTTCTTTGACTTCTTCTTTACATTCTTTAAGCTTCTCTTATTCTTCTTTACGTTCTTTTTGATCTTCTTTACCTTTTTACCTAATTCTTTACCCTCTTTGACTTCTTCTTTAGCTTCTTTTACCTCTTCTTTACCTTCTTTGACTTCTTCTTTAACTCCTTTAAGCTTCTTTTCCTTTTTGACTCCTTCTTTACATTTTTACCTTCTTCTTTACCTTCTTTGACTTCTCTTTTACATTCTTTATGTTCTTCTTTACATTCTTGAATTCTTCATTACCTTCTTGATTTCTTCTTCGCCTTCTTTGACATCTTCTTTAACTTCTTTTACCTCTTCTTTACCTTCTTGACTTCTTATTTACCTTCTTTTACCTCTTCTTTACCTTCTTGACTTCTTCTTTACCTTCTTTGACTCTTTTTCTTTACCTTCTTTATGTTCTTCTTTACCTTCTTGACTTCTTCTTTACCTTCTTTGACTTCTTTTTTATTTTCTTTGACTTCTTCTTTACCATTTTTACTTCTTCTTTACCTTCTTTTGATCTTCTTTACCTTCGACATCTTCTTTACATTCTTTGACATCTTCTTTACCTTCTTTGACTTCTTTGCCTTCTTTGACTTCTTATTTACATTCTTTAAGCTTCTCTTCATTTTCTTTACCTTCTTTGACATCGTCATTACCTTTTTACCTTCTTAACCTTCTTTGACTTCTTTACCTTCTTTTACCTCTTCTTTACCTTCTTTGACTTCTTCTTTCTTCTTTGAATTTTTCTTTACCTTCTTTATGTTCTTCTTTTCCTATTTGACTTCTTACTTACCTTCTTTGCCTTCTTCTTTACCTTTTTTTGACATCTTCTTTATCTTCTTTGACTTCTTCTTTGCCGTCTTTGACTTCTTATTTACATTCTTTAAGCTTCTCTTCATTCTTCTTTACCTTCTTTGACATCTTCATTACCTTTTTACCTTCTTAACCTTCTTTGACTTCTTTACCTTCTTTTACCTCTTCTTTACCTTCTTTGACTTCTTCTATAACTTCTTTGACTTTTTCT
>NW_024582166.1:0-21822 GCF_903992535.2 Arvicola amphibius | reverse complement strand
CCGCCACCATACCTCACCTCCCCTCCCCTCTCAAGGCCAAGGAGCCATCAGGGTTCCCCTACTCTATGCTAAGACCAAGGTCCTCCCAACTCCCCCCAGGTCCAGGAAGGTGATCGACCAAGCTGAGAAGGCTCCCACAGAGCCCGTCCATGCAGAAGAATCAGAGCCCAGAGCCATTGTCCCTTTGCTTCTCAGTCAGCCCCCGCTGTTGGCCACAATTCAGAGAGACGGGTTTTGGTCGCATGATCCATCAGTCCCATTCTAACTGGAGTTGGTGATCTCCCATTAGTTTCTGTCCCACCGTCTCCATGAGTGAACGCAACCCCTCTCGTTCCTGACTTTCTTCCCTCATGTTCTCGCTCCTTCTGCTCCTCATCAGGGACCTTGGGAGCTCAGTCCAGTGCTCCAATGTTGGGGCTCAGTCACCTTCCCCATTCTCTATCGCCAGCTGGAGGTTCCCTCACGGTCCTGAACTTTCTTTCTCATGTTTCTCTCTCCTTCTGCTCCTCATCAGGACCTTGGGAGCTCAGTCCGGTGCTCCAAGGTGGGGCTCTGTCATTTTCTTCATCTATCGTCAGGTGGAGGTTCTATGGTGATATGCAAGAAATTCATCAGTATGGCTATAGGAACTGGCCTTTTCAGGCTCCCTCTCCTCATCTGCCCAAGGAACTAACTGGGGGCGTCTCCCTGGAAACCTGGGAACCCCTCTAGGGTCAAGTCTCTTGACAACCCTCAGGTAGCTCCTTAAATTCAGATATATGCTTCCCTGCTCCCATATCCACCCTTCCTATATCCCAAGCACCCCATTCCTCCGAGCTCCCCCCACTCTCCCCTTCACACTTTTCTCTCCCCATCTTCCCTTGGCCCAGTCTTGCCCAACCCTCAAGTTCCCAATTTTGCCTGGCGATTGTGTCTACTTCCAATATCCAGGAGGATTACTATATCTTTTTTGGGAGTTCACCTTCTTATTATCTTCTCAAGGATCCCAAACTTATAGGCTCGATGTCCTTTAATCATGGCTAGAAACCGAATATGAGTGAGTACATCCCATGTTCATCTTTATGGGTCTGGGTTACCTCACTCAGAATAGTGTTTTCTATTTCCATCCATTTGCCTGCAAAATTCAAGATGTCATTGTTTTTTACCGCTGAGTAGTATTCTAGCATGTATATATTCCACAGTTTCTTCATCCATTCTTCCACTGAAGGGCATCTAGGCTGTCTCCAGGATCTGGCTATTACAAATAATGCTGCTATGAACATAGATGAGCATATGCTTTTGTTGTATGATTGGGCATCTCTTGGGTAGATTCCCAATAGTGGAATTGCTGGGTCCTGGGGTAGGTTGATCCCGAATTTCCTGAGAAACCGCCACACTGCTTTCCAAAGTGGTTGCACAAGTTTGCATTCCCACCAGCAATGGATGAGTGTGCCCCTTACCCCACAACCTCTCCAGCAAAGGTTATTATTGGTGTTTTGGATTTTAGCCAATCTGACAGGTGTAAGATGATATCTCAAAGTTGTTTTGATTTGCATTTCCCTGATAGCTAGGGAGGTTGAGCATGACCTTAAGTGTCTTTTGGCCATTCGAACTTCTTCTGTTGAGAATTCTCTGTTCAGTTCATCGCCCCATTTTTTAATTGGGTTAATTGGCATTTTACCGTCTAGTCTCTTGAGTTCCTTATATATTTTAGAGATCAGACCTTTGTCAGTTGCAGGGTTGGTGAAGATCTTTTCCCAGTCAGTAGGCTGCCTTTGTGTCTTAGTGACAATGTCCTTTGCTTTACAGAAGCTGCTCAACTTCAGGAGGTCCCATTTATTCAATGTTGCCCTTAAAGTCTGTGCAGCTGGGGTTATGCATAGGAAACGGTTCCCTGTGCCCATTTGTTGTAGAGTACTTCCCACTTTCTCCTCTATCAATCTCAATGTGTTCATATTAATATTGAGGTCTTTAATCCATTTGGACTTGAGTTTTGTACATGGTGATAGATATGGATCTACTTTCATTCTTCTACAGGTTGACATCCAGTTATGCCAGCACCATTTGTTGAAGATGCCCTCTTTTTTCCATTGTGTACTTTTGGCTCCTTTATCAAAAATCAGGTGTTCATAGGTTTGTGGTTTAAGATCCGGGTCTTCTATACGATTCCATTGGTCAACTTCTCTGTTCTTATGCCAATACCAAGCCGTTTTCAATACTGTAGCTCTGTAATAGAGTTTGAAGTCAGGGATGGTAATGCCTCCAGAAGTACCTTTATTGTATAAGATTTTTTTGGCTATCCTGGGTTTCTTGTTTTTCCATATAAAGTTGATTATTGTCCTCTCAATCTCTGTGAAGAATTTTAATGGGACCTTGATTGGGATTGCATTGAATCTATAGATTGCTTTTGGTAGAATTGCCATTTTTACTATGTTGATCCTCCCAATCCACGAGCAGGGGAGATCCTTCCATTTTCTGGTATCCTCTTCAATTTCTTTCTTCAAAGACTTAAAGTTCTTGTCAAATAAATCCTTCACTTCCTTGGTTAGCGATACTCCCAGATATCTTATGCTATTTGTGGCTATTGTGAAAGGTGATACTTCTCTGATTTCCCTCTCTGCTTCCTTATCCTTTGTGTATAGGAGGGCAACTGATTTTTTGGAGTTGATCTTGTATCCTGCCACGTTACTGAAGGAGTTTATCATCTGTAGGAGTTCTTTGGTGGAGTTTTTGGGGTCGCTTATGTATACTATCATATCATCTGCAAATAATGAAAGTTTAACTTCTTCCTTTCCAAATTGAATCCCCTTGATTCCCTTATGTTGTCTTATTGCTATTGCTAGAACTTCAAGCACTATATTGAAGAGATAAGAAGAGAGTGGACAGCCTTGTCGTGTTCCTGAATTTAGTGGGATAGCCTTGAGTTTCTCTCCGTTTAATTTGATGTTAGCTGTCGGCTTGCTATAAATAGCTTTTATTATATTTAGGAATGACCCTTGTATCCCTAATCTCTCCAAGACCTTTATCATAAAAGGGTGCTGAATTTTGTCAAATGCTTTTTCAGCATCTAATGAGATGACCATATGGTTTTTTTCCTTCAGTTTGTTTATATGATGGATTACATTAATAGATTTTCGTATGTTGAACCAGCCCTGCATCTCTGGGATGAAGCCTACTTGATCGTAATGGATAATTTTTCTAATGTGTTCTTGGATTCGGTTTGCCAGTATTTTATTGAGAATTTTTGCGTCCATGTTCATGAGTGAGATTGGCCTGTAATTCTCTTTCTTGGTTGAGTCTTTGTGTGGTTTAGGTATCAGGGTAACTGTAGCTTCATAGAAGGAATTTGGCAGTGACTCTTGTGTTTCTATATTATGAAATACCTTAAGGAGTATAGGTATTAGGTCTTCTTGGAAGTTCTGGTAGAATTCCGCATTGAAACCATCTGGTCCTGGGCTCTTTTTGGTAGGGAGGTTTCTGATAACAGTTTCTAATTCTTCGCGACTAACAGGACGATTTAGAGCATTTACCTGGTCCTGGTTTAACTTTGGTATATGGTATTTATCTAAAAAACTGTCCATTTCTTTTACATTTTCCAATTTTGTGGCATACAGGCTTTTGTAGTAAGATCTAATGATTCTCTGAATTTCCTCTGTGTCTGTGGTTATGTCCCCCTTTTCATTTCTGATCTTAGTTAATTTGCGTGTTCTCCCTCTGCCGTTTGATTAGTTTGGCTAAGGGTTTGTCAATCTTGTTGATTTTCTCCAAGAACCAGCTTCTTGTTTCATTGATTCTTTGGATTGTTTTCTGTGTTTCTATTTTGTTGATTTCTGCCCTCAGTTTGATTATTTCCAGTCTTCTACTTCTCCTAGGTGAGTCTGCTTCTTTTTTTTCCAGAGCTTTCAAGTGTGCTGTTAAGTCACCAATGAGTGCTTTCTCCGTTTTCTTTAAGTGGGCACTTAGTGCTATGAACTTTCCTCTTAGCACTGCTTTCATTGTGTCCCATAGGTTTGAGTATGTTGTGTCTTTGTTTTCATTAAATTCAAGAAAGACTTTAATTTCTTTCTTTATTTCTTCCTTGACCCAGGTGTGGGTCAGTAGTTGACTGTTCAGTTTCCATGAGTTTGTGGCCTTTCTGGGGGTAGCATTGTTGTTGAATTCTAATTTTAATCCATGGTGATCCGATAAGACACAGGTGGTTACTAATATTTTTTTGTAACTGTGGAAGTTTGCTTTGTTACCAAGTATATGGTCAATTTTCGAAAAGGTTCCATGAGCCGCAGAGAAGAAGGTATATTCTTTCCTATTTGGGTGGAATGTTCTATAGATGTCTGTTAAGTCCATTTGGTTCATTACCTCCATTAAGTCTTTCAATTCTCTGTTAGGTTTCTGTCTGATTGACCTGTCCATTGGTGAGAGAGGAGTGTTGAAGTCTCCAACTATTAGTGTGTGTGGTTTGATGGCTGCCTTGAGTTCTAGAAGTGTTTCTTTTACATAAGTGGGAGCTTTTATATTAGGGGCATAGATATTCAGGATTGAGACTTCATTCTGAATGGATTTTTCCTGTTATGAGTATAAAGTGTCCCTTTCCATCTCTTCTGATTGATTTTAGTTTGAAGTCAACTTTGTTGGAAATTAGTATGGCCACACCCGCTTGTTTCTTAGGGCCATTTGCTTGATAAACCTTTTCCCAACCCTTTACTCTGAGTAGGTGTCTGTCTTTGTGGTTGAGGTGTGTTTCTTGTAAACAGCAAAATGTTGGATTCTGTTTTCGTATCCAGTCTCTTAGCCTGTGCCTTTTTATAGGTGAATTGAGTCCATTGATATTAAGTGATATTAATGACCAGTGGTTGTTAACTTCAGTCATTTTTAGTAGTAGAGTTTGTGTGTTTCCCTTCTTCTAGTTGTGCTGGTGAAGGGTCGCTAGATGCCTGAGTTATTGTCGGCGTTGTTGGACTCCTTGGTTTGTGATTTTCCTTCTATTACTTTCTGCAAGGCTGGATTTGTGGCTGCGTATTGTTTAAATCTGTTTTTGTCCTGGAATATCTTGTTTTCTCCATCAATGGTGAATGCAAGCTTTGCTGGGTATAATAGTCTAGGCTTGCATCCATGTTCCCTAAGTGTCTGTAGCACATCTATCCAAGCTCTTCTGGCTTTCATGGTTTCCATTGAGAAATCAGGTGTAATTCTGATAGGTTTCCCTTTATATGTTACTTGACCTTTTTCCTTTGCAGCTCTTAATATCTGTTCTTTATTCTGTATGTTTTGTGTTTTGATTATTATATGGCGTGGGGATGCTTTCTTTTGATCCAGTCTATTTGGTGTTCTGTAGGCTTCTTGTACCTTCATAGGAACATCCTTCTTTAGGTTGGGGAAGTTTTCTTCTATAATTTTGTTGAATATGTTTTCTGGGCCTTTGAGTTGTAATTCTTCTCCTTCTTCTACCCCAATTATTCTTAGGTTTGGTCTTTTCATGGTGTCCCAGATTTCCTGAATGTTTTGTGTTAAGAATTTGTTAGATTTGTTTAGTTCTTTAATCTGTGAGTTTATTTCCTCTATAGTATCTTCAGAGTCCGAGATTCTTTCTTCCATCTCTTGTATTCGGTTGGAAATACTTGTCTCTGAAGTTTCTGTTCGTTTACTCAGAGTTTCCATTTCCAGTCGTCCCTCAGATTGTGTTTTCTTCAATACCTCCATTTCATTTATCAGGTCTTGTACTGTTTCCCTTACCTGTTTGATTGCTTTTTCTTGTTTTTCTTGTTTTTCTTGGGTATCTTTGAGAGATTTATTTATTTCGTCTACCTTTTTGTTTGTCATCTCCATTTCTTTATGGCAGTTTTTTACCTCCTGTTTAAGGTCCTCTATTATTTTTATAAAGTACTGTTTAATGTCGGTTTCTTCTATATCTTCTGGGGTAGGGTGTTCAATTCTTGTTGTTTCGGGATGTCTGGCTTGTGGTGATGTCATGTTGCCTTTCATGTTGTTGGAGGAGCTCCTGCATTGGCGCCTGCCCATCTCTTCCTTCAAAAGGAGCGCGGAGGTGTTTGGTGTCCCCAAAGAATGATGGATCCTCCTTGCTCCGGGCAGTCAAATGAAGGAGGGGACCTCCCACCGGCCTGGGTGCACTCAATTCCAGGTCCCCAGAGCCCAAACAGGCTGAGCCCAAAGAATTATGGATCCTTCTGCAGACTGTGAGGTCCCCTTGCAGGCCAAGCAGCTCTCAGACAAAGGCCTACCTTGCTCCGGGCAGTCAAATGAAGGAGGGGACCTCCCACCGGCCTGGGTGCACTCAATTCCAGGTCCCCAGAGCCCAAACAGGCTGAGCTGTAGGATTTTGTGGCCCCAAAGACGGGAGGATGAGGCAGGGGGAGGGGGGGGAGGATTCTGGGTGCAAGCTGGGAAGGGACATGGAGAGAGAGGCGGTATCCGGGGAGAATAACCCCTGCAGGAAGAGCAGGAAGTGTGCTGGTGGCAGGGGGGAGTTGTGGAGAGTCCTTCTTTAATCTTCTTTTCCATCTTCTTTACCTTCTTTGACTTCTTCTTTACCTTCTTTTACCTCTTCTTTACCTTCTTTGACTTCTTCTTTACCTTCCTTGACTTTTTCTTTACCTTCTTTATGTTCTTCTTTTCCTACTTGACTTATTCCTTACCTTCTTTGCCTTCTTCTTTACCTTTTTTGACTTCTTCTTTACCTTCTTTGACTTCTTCTTTAGGTTATTTGACTTCTTTTTTGCCTTCTTTGTCTTCTTCTTTACCTTCGATGTTCTTCTTTACGTTTTTTGACTACATTGTACCTTCTTTGTCTTCTTCTTTACCTTCTTTGACTTCTTCTTTACCTTCTTTTACCTCTTCTTTAACTTCTTTGACTTCTTCTTTACCTTCTTTGACTTTTTCTTTACGTTATTTATGTTCTTCTTTACCTTCTTGACTTCTTCTTTACCTTCTTTGCCTTTTTCTTTACCTTCTTTATGTTCTTCTTTTCCTACTTGACTTCTTCCTTACCTTCTTTGCCTTCTTCTTTACCTTTTTTTAACTTCTTCTTTACCTTCTTTGACTTCTTCTTTAGGTTATTTGACCTCTTTTTTTGCCTTCTTTGACCTCTTCTTTACCATATTTCAGCTTCTTTTCCTTCTTCTTAACCTTCTTTGACTTCATATTTCCGTTCATTACCTTCTTATTTACATTCTTTGACATCTTGTTTACCTTCTTCTTTACCTTCTTTGACTTCTTCTTTACCTTTTTGACTTATTTTTTTTTCTTCCTTAGTACCTCCTTTGACTTCTTCTTTACCATCTTTATGTTCTTCTTTACCTTCTTGACTTTTTCCATACCTTCTTTGACTTCTTTACCATCTTTGACTCATTCTTTGCCTTCTATGACTTCTTCTTACCTTCTTTAAGGTTCTTTTCTATCTTCTTTACCTTCTTTGACATCTTCTTTACATTTTTCCTTCTTCTTTACCTTCTTTGACTTCTTCTTTACCTCCTTTTACCTCTTCTTTACCTTCTTTGACTTCTTCTTTACCTTCTTTAACTTTTACTTTACCTTCTTTATGTTCTTCTTTACCTTCTGGACTTCTTCCTTACCTTCTATGACTTCTTCTTTACCTTCTTTGACTTCTTCTTTACCTTCTTTGACTTTTTCTTTACCTTCTATATGTTCTTCTTTACCTTTTTGACATCTTCTTTACCTTCTTTGACTTCTTTATTTTCTTTGACTTCTTCTTTACATTTTTTACTTCTTCTCTATCTTCTGTGACTCCTTCTTTACCTACTCTGAATTCTTTTTGCCTTCTTTGACTTCTTCTTACCTTCTTTAAGCTTCTTTTCCATCCTCTTTACCTTCTTTTACCTCCTTTACCTTCTTTTACCTCTTCTTTACCTTCTTTAACTTCTTCTTTACCTTTTTTGACTTCTTTACCTTTTTTACTTCCTTTGTACCTTTGAATTCTTCTTTGCCTTCTTTGAATTTTTCTATACCATCTTTGTCTTCATTACTTCCTCTGACTTCTACTTTACCTTCTTTGACTTCTTCTTACCTCGTTTACCTTCTTCTTTACCTTTATTGACTACTTCTTTACCTTATTTGACTTCTTTACCTTCTTTTACGTCGTCTTTACCTTCTTTAATTTCTTCTGTAACTTCTTTACATTCTGCTTTACCATCTTTACCTTCTTTACGTACTTCTTTACCTTATTTTATATATTCTTTACATTCTTGTATACCTTCTTTTACCTCTTCTTTACCTTCTTAGATTCTTCTTTACCTTCTTTGAATTCTTTACCTTTTTTTTTTACTTCCATTGTACCATCTTTGACATCTTCATTACCTTCTTTATGTTCTTCTATACCTTCTTTGACATCTTCTTTACCTTCTTTGACCTTTTCTTTACCTTCTGTATGTTCTTCTTTACCTTCTTGAATTCTTCGTTACCTTCCTTACTTCTTCTTTACCTTCTTTGACTTCACTTTTACCTTCTTTGACTTCTTCTTGATCTTCTTTGACTTCTTCATTACCTTCTTTGACGTCTTCTTTACCTTCTTTGACTTCTTCTTTGCCTTCTTTGACTCCTTATTTACATTCTTTAACTTTCTCTTCCTTCTTCTTTACCTTCTTTGACATCTTCTTTACATTTTTACCTCCTTTTTTACCTTCTTTGACTTCGTCTTTACCTTCTTTCACCTCTTCTTTACTTTATTGTCTGCTTCTTTACCTTCTTTGACTTTTTCTTTAACTACTTCATGTTCTTCTTTACCTTCTTGACTTCTTCTTTACCTTCTTTGACTTCTTTTTTATTTTCTTTGACTTCTCCTTTACCTTTTTTACTTCTTCTTTACCTACTTTGACTTCTTCTTGATCTACTTTGACTTCTATTTTACCTTCTTTGACATCTTCTTTACCTTCTTTGACTTCTTCTTTGCCTACTTTGACTTCTTATTTACATTCTTTAACCTTCTCTTCATCTTCTTTACCTTCTTTGACATCTTCTTTACATTTTTACCTTCTTCTTTACCTTCTTTGACTCCTTCTTTACCTTCTTTTACCTCTTCTTTACCTTCTTTGACCTCTTCTGTATCTTCTTTGACTTTTTCTTTTCCTTCTTTATGTTGTTCTTTACCTTCTTGACTCCTTCTTTACCTTATTTGACTTCTTTTTTATTTTCTTTGACTTCCTCTTTACCTTTTTTACTTCTTTACATTTTTGACTTCTTTACCTTCTTTATGTTCTTCTTTACCTTCTTGACTTCTTTGACTTCTTCTTACCTTCTTTAAGCTTCTTTTCCATCTTCTTTACCTGCTTTGACATCTTCTTTACATTTTTACCTTCTTCTTTCCCTTCTTTGACTTCTTCTTTACCTTCTTTTATCTCTTCTTTACCTTCTTTGAGTTCTTCTTTAACTTCTTTGACTTCTTTACCTTCTTTGACTTCCTTTGTACCTTCTTGACTTCTTTTTCACCGTCTTTGACTTCTTCTTGATCTTCTTTGACTTCTTCTATACCTTCTTTGACATCTTCTTTACCTTCCGTGACTTCTTCTTTGCCTTCTTAGACTTTTAATTTACATTATTTAAGCTTCTCTTCATTCTTTTTTACCTTCTTTGACATCTTCTTTTCATTTTTTCCTTCTTCTTTACCTTCTTAGACTTCTTCTTTAACTTCATAGACTTTTTCTTTACCTTCTTTATGTTCTTCTTTACCTTCTTGACTTCTTCTTTAACTTCTTTGCCTTCTTCTTTACCTTTTTTGACTTCTTCTTTACCTTCTTTGACTTCTTCTTTAGGTTATTTGACTTCTTTTTTGCCTTCTTTGTCTTCTTCTTTACCTTGTATGCTCTTCTTTACCTTTTTTGACTACATTGTACCTTCTTTGTCTTCTTCTTTACCTTCTTTGACTTCTTCTTTACCTTCTTTTACCTCTTCTTTAAATTCTTTGACTTCTTCTTTACCTTCTTTGACTTTTTCTTGACGTTCTTTATGTTCTTCTTTACCTTCTTGACTTCTTCTTTACCTACTTTGCCTTTTTCTTTACCTTCTTTATGTTCTTCTTTTCCTACTTGACTTCTTCCTTACCTTCTTTGCCTTCTTCTTTACCTTTTTTTAACTTCTTCTTTACCTTCTTTGACTTCTTCTTTAGGTTATTTGACCTCTTTTTTGCCTTCTTTGACCTCTTCTTTACCATATTTCAGCGTCTTTTCCTTCTTCTTCACCTTCTTTGACTTCATATTTCCATTCATTACCTTCTTATTTACATTCTTTGACATCTTGTTTACCTTCTTCTTTACCTTCTTTGACTTCTTCGTTACCTTCTTTGACTTATTTTTTTTTCTTCCTTAGTACCTCCTTTGACTTCTTCTTTACCTTCTTTATGTTCTTCTTTTCCTACTTGACTTCTTCTGTACCTTCTTTGCCTTTTTCTTTACCTTCTTTATGTTCTTCTTTTCCTACTTGACTTCTTCCTTACCGTCTTTGCCTTCTTCTTTACCTTTTTTTAACTTCTTCTTTACCTTCTTTGACTTCTTCTTTACCTTCTTTAAGCTTCTGTTCTTTCTTCTTTACCTTCTTTGACATCTTCTTTACATTTTTTCTATCTTCTTTACCTTCTTTGACTTTTTCTTTACGTTCTTTATATTCTTCTTTACCTTCTTTACTTCTTCTTTACCTTCTTTGACTTATTTTTGATTTTCTTTGACTTCTTCTTTACATTTTTTTCCTTATTCTTTACCTTCTGTGACTTCTTCTTTACCTACTTTGACTTCTTTTTGCCTTCTTTGACTTCTTCTTACCTTCTTTAAGCTTCTTTTCCATCTTCTTTACCTACTTTGACATCTCCTTTACATTTTTACATTCTTCTTTCCCTTCTTTGATTTCTTCTTTACCTTCTTTTATCCCTTCTATACCTTCTTTGACTTCTTCTTTAACTATTTTGACTTCTGTACTTTTTTTGTCTTCCTTTGTACCTTCTTGACTTCTTCTTTACTTTCTTTACTTCTTTTTACCTTCTTTGACTTCTTCTTGATCTTCTTTGACTTCTTCTTTACCTTCTTTGAAATCTTCTTTACCTTCTTTGACTTCTTCTTTGCCTTTTTTGACTTCTTCTTTATCTTTTTTAAGCTTCAATTCCTTTTCTTCCCATTCTTTGTGATCTTCTTTACTTTTTTACCTTATTCTTTAACTTCTTTGAATTCTTCTTTACCTTCTTTTACCTCTTCTTTACCTTCTTTTACCTCTTCTTTACCTTCTTTGACTTCTTCTTTACCTTCTTTGACTTCTTTACCTTTTTTACTTCCTTTGTACCTTTGAATTCTTCTTTGCCTTCTATGAATTATTCTATACCTTCTTTGTCTTTTTTACCTCCTCTGACTTCTTCTTTACCTTTATTGACTATTTCTTTACCTTATTTGATTTCTTTACCTTCTTTTCCGTCGTCTTTACCTTCTTCAGTTTCTTCTGTAACTTTTTTACCTTCTTCTTTACCGTCTTTACCTTCTTTACATGCTTCTTTACCTTCTTTTACATCTTCTTTACCTTTTATACGTTCTTAGAGTTCTTCTTTACCTTCTTTGACTACTTCTTTACCTACTTTGACGTTTTTTTGCCTTCTCTCACTTCTTCTTTACCTTCTTTAATCTTCTTTTCCATCTTCTTTACCTTCTTTGACTTCTTCTTTACCTTCTTTTACCTCTTCTTTACCTTCTTTGACTTCTTCTTTACCTTCCTTGACTTTTTTTTACCTTCTTTATGTTCTTCTTTTCCTACTTGACTTATTCCTTACCTTCTTTGCCTTCTTCTTTACCTTCTTTGACTTCTTCTTTACCTTCTTTGACTTCTTACTTTAGGTTATTTGACTTCTTTTTTGCCTTCTTTGTCTTTTTCTTTACCTTCTATGTTCTTCTTTACCTTTTTTGACTACATTGTACCTTCTTTGTCTTCTTCTTTACCTTCTTTGACTTCTTCTTTACCTTCTTTTACCTCTTCTTTAACTTCTTTGACTTCTTCTTTACCTTCTTTGACTTTTTCTTTACGTTCTTTATGTTCTTTACCTTCTTGACTTCTTCTTTACCTTCTTTGATTTCTTTTTGATTTTCTTTGACTTCTTCTTTACATTTTTTACTTCTTCTTTACCTTCTGTGACTTCTTTCCCTACTTTGACTTCTTTTTGCCTTCTTTGACTTCTTCTTACCTTCTTTAAGCTTCTTTCCCATCTTCTTTACCTTCTTTGACATGTTCTTTACATTTTTTCCTTCTTCTTTACCTTCTGTGACTTCTTCTTTATCTACTTTGACTTCTTTTTGTCTTCTTTGACTTCTTCTTACATTCTTTAAGCTTCTTTTCCATCTTCTTTACCTACTTTGACATCTTCTTTAAATTTTTACTGTCTTCTTTCCCTTCTTTGACTTCTTCTTTACCTTCTTTTATCCGTTCTTTACTTTCTTTGACTTCTTTACCTTCTTTGACTTCTGTACATTTTTTGACTTCCTTTGTGCCTTCTTGACATCTTCTTTACCGACTTTACTTCTTTTTTACCTTCTTTGACTTCTTCTTGATCTTCTTTTACTTCTTCTTGATCTTCTTTGACTTCTTCATTACCTTCTTTATGTTCTTCTTTACATTCTTGACTTCTTCCTTACCTTCTTTGACTTCTTCTTTACCTTCTTTGACTTCTTCTTTACCTTCTTTGACTTCTTCTTTAACTTCTTTTACTTTTTCTTTACCTTCTGTATGTTCTTCTTTACCTTCTTGAATTCTTTGTTACCTACTTGACCTTTTCTTTACCTTCTTTGACTTCTTCTTTACCTTCTTTGACTTCTTCTTTGCCTTCTTTGACTCCTTTTTTACCTTTTTTACTTCTTTTTTACCTACTTTGACTTTTTCTTGATCTTCTTTGACTTCTTCCTTACCTTCTTTGACATCTTCTTTACCTTCTTTGACATCTTCTTTACCTTCTTTGACTTCTCTGTGCCTTTTTTGACTTCTTATTTACATTCTTTAAGCTTCTGTTCTTTCTTCTTTACCTTCTTTGACATCTTCTTTACATTTTTTCTTTCTTCTTTACCTTCTTTGACTTTTTCTTTACGTTCTTTATATTCTTCTTTACCTTCTTGACTTCTTCTTTACCTTCTTTGACTTCTTTTTTTTGCTACCAGTGAATGGATGTCCCATTACTTTCTGGAAGCTGTACTTTGAAAGATAAGCCATTTCATTTGAAAGTGTACATATTTCTTCAGATGCTTTCCTGAGAAATGCTTATCTGTTTCTCTCAAAAGAGAAGCACTTAAGAGAAACAGTGCATAGCACTGCTAGAAGTGACTGGAGTGTTGGATTTCTTTCTGAAAGCTGCACTTTGAAAGATAAGCTCTTTCTTTTGAAAGTGTATATAATTCTTCGGATGCTTTTCTAAGAAAAGCTTATGCGTTTCTTTCAGAAAAGAAGCACTTGCGAGAAACAATGCAAAGCATTGCTAGAAATGAATGGAATGTTTCATTTCTTTCTGAACATTGTACTTGGAAAGATAAACCCTTTATTTGAAAGTATATATAATTCTTCAGATGCTTTCCCGATAAACGCATATGCGTTTCTCTCTAAAAACACGCTATCGTTTCCAACAGTGCAAAGCATTGCTACCAGTAAATGGAGTGTTCCATATCATTCTGAAAGCAGTACTTTGAAAGAAAAGCTCTTCCGTTTGAAAGTGTATATAATTCTTCAGATGCTTTTCTAAGAAAAGCTTAAACGTTTCTCTCAAAAGAAAAGTACTTGCCAGAGACAGTGCAAAGCATTGCTAGAAATGAAGGGAATTTTGCATTTCTCTCTGAATGTAGTACTTGAAAGTATATATAATTCTTCAGATGCTTTCCCGATAAACGCATATGCTTTTCTCTCTAAAAACAACCTCTTGTTTCAAACAGTGCAAAGCATTCCTACCAGTGAATGGAGTGTTCTATATCGTTTTGAATGCAGTAGTTTGAAAGATAAGCCTGTTCTTTTGAAATTGTAAAAATTTCTTCAGATTTTTTTCGAAGAAAAGCTTATGCGTTTCTCTCAAAAGAGAAGCACTTGCGTGAAACAGTGCAACGCATTGCTAGAAGTGAATAGAGTGCTGCATTTCTTTCTATTGTACTTTGAAAGATAAACCCTTTCTTTAGAAAGTCTACATAATGCTTCAGATGCTTTCCTAAGAAACACATACTCTCTTCTTTCCAAGAACATGCACTTGTTTTAAACAGTAAAAACGATTGCTAGAAGCGAATGTAGTGTTCCATTACTTTCTAGAGGTTGTACTTTGAACCATAAGCACTTTCTTTTCAAAATGTACATAAATATTCAGATGCTTTCCGGACAAACCCATATGCGTTTCTCTACAAGAACAAGCTCTTGTTTCAAAGAGTGTAAAGCATTGCTACCAGTGAATGGATGTCCCATTAATTTCTGGAAGCTGTACTTTGAAAGATAAGCCATTTCATTTGAAAGTGTACATATTTCTTCAGATGCTTTCCTGAGAAAGGCTTATCTCTTTCTCTCAAAAGAGAAGAACTTGCGAGAAACAGTGAATAGAAATGCTAGAAGTGACTGGATTGTTGGATTTCTTCTGAAAGCTGTACTTTGAAAGATAAGCTCTTCCTTTTGAAAGTGTATATAATTCTTCGGATGCTTTTCTAAGAAAAGCTTATGCGTTTCTCTCAAAAAACAAGCACTTGCGAGAAACAATGCAAAGCATTGCTAGAAATGAATGGAATGTTTCATTTATTTCTGAACGTGGTACTTTGAAAGATAAACCCTTTATTTGAAAGTATATATAATTCTTCAGCTGCTTTCCCAATAAACGCATATGCGTTTCTCTCTAAAAACAACCTCTCTAAAAACAAGCTATCGTTTCAAACAGTGCAAAGCATTGCTACCAGTAAATGGAGTGTTCCATATCATTCTTAAGCAGTACTGTGAAAGAAAAGCTTTTTCTTTTGAAAGTCCACATAAATCTTAAGAAGCTTTCCTAACCAACGCCTATGCGTTTCTCTACAAGAACAAGCCCTTGTTTCAAGCAGTGCAAAGCATTTCTACTAGGTAATGGTGTGTTCCATTACTTCCTGAAAGCTGTAATTTGAAAGATAAGCCTTTTCTTTTGAAAGTGTATATAATTCTTCCGATGCTTTTCTAAGAAAAGCTTATGCGTTTCCCTAAAAAGGGAAGTATTTGCGAGAAACAGTGCAAAACACTAATAGAAGTGAATGGAATGTTGCATTTCTTTCGGAATGTTGTATTTTCAAAGATAAACCCTTCCTTTTGAAAGTCTACATAATTCTTCAGATGCTCTCCGAAGACACACATACACTTTTCTCTCCAAGGACATGCACGTGTTTCAAACTGTGCAAAGCGTTGCCAGAAGCTAATGTAGTGTTCCATTTCTTTCTAAATGTTGTATTTTGAAACATGCACTTTCTTTCATCAGATGCTTTCTGGACAAACTCGTATGCGTTTCTCTACAAGAACAATTCTTGTTTCAAACATTGCAAAGCATTACTACAAGTGAATAGAGTGCTGCATTTCTTTCCAACTATTGTACTTTGAAAGATAAACCCTTTCTTTAGAAAGTCTACATAATGCTTCAGATGCTTTCCTGAGAACCACATACTCTCTTCTTTCCAAGAACATGCACTTGTTTCAAACAGTGCAAATCATTGTTAGAAGGGAATGTAGTGTTCCATTCCTTTCTGAAGGTTGTACTTTGAAACATAAGCACTTTCTTTTCAAAGTGTACATAAATCTTCAGATGCTTTCCGGACAAACACCTATGCGTTTCTCTACAAGAACAAGCTCCTGCTTCAAAGAGTGTAAAGCATTGCTACCAGTGAATGGATGTCCCATTACTTTCAGGAAGCTGTACTTTGAAAGATAAGCCATTTCATTTGAAAGTGTACATATTTCTTCAGATGCTTTCCTGAGAAATGCTTATCTGTTTCTCTCAAAAGAGAAGCACTTGCGAGAAACAGTGAATAGAAATGCTAGAAGTGACTGGATTGTTGGATTTCTTTCTGAAAGCTGTACTTTGAAAGATAAGCTCTTCCTTTTGAAAGTGTATGTAATTCTTCGGGTGCTTTTCTAAGAAAAGCTTATGCGTTTCCTTCAAAAAAGAAGCACTTGCGAGAAACGATGCAAAGCATTGCTAGAAATGAATGGAATGTTTCATTTCTTTCTGAACGTTGTACTTTGAAAGATAAACCCTTTATTTGAAAGTATATATAATTCTTCAGATGCTTTCCCAATAAACGCATATCTGTTTCTCTCTAAAAACACGCTATCGTTTCCAACAGTGCAAAGCATTGCTACCAGTAAATGGAGTGTTCCATATCATTCTGAAAGCAGTACTTTGAAAGATAAACCCTTTATTTGAAAGTGTATATAATTCTTCAGATGCTTTTCTAAGAAAAGCTTAAACGTTTCTCTCAAAAGAAAAGTACTTGCCAGAGACAGTGCAAAGCATTGCTAGAATGAAGGGAATTTTGCATTTCTCTCTGAATGTAGTACTTGAAAGTATATATAATTCTTCAGATGCTTTCCCGATAAACGCATATGCTTTTCTCTCTAAAAACAACCTCTTGTTTCAAACAGTGCAAAGCATTCCTACCAGTGAATGGAGTGTTCTATATCGTTTTGAATGCAGTAGTTTGAAAGATAAGCCTGTTCTTTTGAAATTGTAAAAATTTCTTCAGATTTTTTTCGAAGAAAAGCTTATGCGTTTCTCTCAAAAGAGAAGCACTTGCGTGAAACAGTGCAACGCATTGCTAGAAGTGAATAGAGTGCTGCATTTCTTTCTATTGTACTTTGAAAGATAAACCCTTTCTTTAGAAAGTCTACATAATGCTTCAGATGCTTTCCTAAGAAACACATACTCTCTTCTTTCCAAGAACATGCACTTGTTTTAAACAGTAAAAACGATTGCTAGAAGCGAATGTAGTGTTCCATTACTTTCTAGAGGTTGTACTTTGAACCATAAGCACTTTCTTTTCAAAATGTACATAAATATTCAGATGCTTTCCGGACAAACCCATATGCGTTTCTCTACAAGAACAAGCTCTTGTTTCAAAGAGTGTAAAGCATTGCTACCAGTGAATGGATGTCCCATTAATTTCTGGAAGCTGTACTTTGAAAGATAAGCCATTTCATTTGAAAGTGTACATATTTCTTCAGATGCTTTCCTGAGAAAGGCTTATCTCTTTCTCTCAAAAGAGAAGAACTTGCGAGAAACAGTGAATAGAAATGCTAGAAGTGACTGGATTGTTGGATTTCTTCTGAAAGCTGTACTTTGAAAGATAAGCTCTTCCTTTTGAAAGTGTATATAATTCTTCGGATGCTTTTCTAAGAAAAGCTTATGCGTTTCTCTCAAAAAACAAGCACTTGCGAGAAACAATGCAAAGCATTGCTAGAAATGAATGGAATGTTTCATTTATTTCTGAACGTGGTACTTTGAAAGATAAACCCTTTATTTGAAAGTATATATAATTCTTCAGCTGCTTTCCCAATAAACGCATATGCGTTTCTCTCTAAAAACAACCTCTCTAAAAACAAGCTATCGTTTCAAACAGTGCAAAGCATTGCTACCAGTAAATGGAGTGTTCCATATCATTCTTAAGCAGTACTGTGAAAGAAAAGCTTTTTCTTTTGAAAGTCCACATAAATCTTAAGAAGCTTTCCTAACCAACGCCTATGCGTTTCTCTACAAGAACAAGCCCTTGTTTCAAGCAGTGCAAAGCATTTCTACTAGGTAATGGTGTGTTCCATTACTTCCTGAAAGCTGTAATTTGAAAGATAAGCCTTTTCTTTTGAAAGTGTATATAATTCTTCCGATGCTTTTCTAAGAAAAGCTTATGCGTTTCCCTAAAAAGGGAAGTATTTGCGAGAAACAGTGCAAAACACTAATAGAAGTGAATGGAATGTTGCATTTCTTTCGGAATGTTGTATTTTCAAAGATAAACCCTTCCTTTTGAAAGTCTACATAATTCTTCAGATGCTCTCCGAAGACACACATACACTTTTCTCTCCAAGGACATGCACGTGTTTCAAACTGTGCAAAGCGTTGCCAGAAGCTAATGTAGTGTTCCATTTCTTTCTAAATGTTGTATTTTGAAACATGCACTTTCTTTCATCAGATGCTTTCCGGACAAACTCGTATGCGTTTCTCTACAAGAACAATTCTTGTTTCAAACATTGCAAAGCATTACTACAAGTGAATGGATGTTCCATTACTTTCTGAAAGCTGAACTTTGAAAGATAAGCACTCTCTTTTGAAAGTGTACATAATGCTCCAGATGCTTTCCTAAGAAATGCATACGCTTTTCTCTCCAAGAACAAGCACTTGCCTCAAACAATGCAAAGCATTGCTAGAAGTGACTAGAGTGTTCCATATCGTTCTGAATGCAGTACATTGAGAGATAAGCCCTTTCTCTTAAAAGTCTACATAAATCTTAAGAGGCTTTCCTGATCAACGCCTATGCGTTTCTCTACAAGAACAAGCCCTTGTTTCAAACAGTGCAAAGCATTTCTACCAGTGAATTGAGTGTTCCATTACTTTCTGAAAGCTGTAATTAGAAAGATACGCCCTTTCTTTGGAAAGTGTACATAATTCCTCAGATGCTTTACTGAGAAATGGTTATGTATTACTCTCAAAAGAGAAGCACTTGCGAGAAACAGTGCAAAGCATTTCTAGAAGTGACTGGAGTGTTGGATTTCTTTCTGAAAGCTGTACTTTGAAAGATAAGCTCTTCCTTTTGAAAGTGTATGTAATTCTTCGGGTGCTTTTCTAAGAAAAGCTTATGCGTTTCCTTCAAAAAAGAAGCACTTGCGAGAAACGATGCAAAGCATTGCTAGAAATGAATGGAATGTTTCATTTCTTTCTGAATGTTGTACTTTGAAAGATAAACCCTTTATTTGAAAGTATATATAATTCTTCAGATGCTTTCCCTATAAACGCATATCTGTTTCTCTCTAAAAACACGCTATCGTTTCCAACAGTGCAAAGCATTGCTACCAGTAAATGGAGTGTTCCATATCATTCTGAAAGCAGTACTTTGAAAGAAAAGCTCTTCCGTTTGAAAGTGTATATAATTCTTCAGATGCTTTTCTAAGAAAAGCTTAAACGTTTCTCTCAAAAGAAAAGTACTTGCCAGAGACAGTGCAAAGCATTGCTAGAAGTGAAGGGAATTTTGCATTTCTCTCTGAATGTAGTACTTGAAAGTATATATAATTCTTCAGATGCTTTCCCGATAAACGCATATGCTTTTCTCTCTAAAAACAACCTCTTGTTTCAAACAGTGCAAAGCATTCCTACCAGTGAATGGAGTGTTCTATATCGTTTTGAATGCAGTAGTTTGAAAGATAAGCCTGTTCTTTTGAAATTGTAAAAATTTCTTCAGATTTTTTTCGAAGAAAAGCTTATGCGTTTCTCTCAAAAGAGAAGCACTTGCGTGAAACAGTGCAACGCATTGCTAGAAGTGAATAGAGTGCTGCATTTCTTTCTATTGTACTTTGAAAGATAAACCCTTTCTTTAGAAAGTCTACATAATGCTTCAGATGCTTTCCTAAGAAACACATACTCTCTTCTTTCCAAGAACATGCACTTGTTTTAAACAGTAAAAACGATTGCTAGAAGCGAATGTAGTGTTCCATTACTTTCTAGAGGTTGTACTTTGAACCATAAGCACTTTCTTTTCAAAATGTACATAAATATTCAGATGCTTTCCGGACAAACCCATATGCGTTTCTCTACAAGAACAAGCTCTTGTTTCAAAGAGTGTAAAGCATTGCTACCAGTGAATGGATGTCCCATTAATTTCTGGAAGCTGTACTTTGAAAGATAAGCCATTTCATTTGAAAGTGTACATATTTCTTCAGATGCTTTCCTGAGAAAGGCTTATCTCTTTCTCTCAAAAGAGAAGAACTTGCGAGAAACAGTGAATAGAAATGCTAGAAGTGACTGGATTGTTGGATTTCTTCTGAAAGCTGTACTTTGAAAGATAAGCTCTTCCTTTTGAAAGTGTATATAATTCTTCGGATGCTTTTCTAAGAAAAGCTTATGCGTTTCTCTCAAAAAACAAGCACTTGCGAGAAACAATGCAAAGCATTGCTAGAAATGAATGGAATGTTTCATTTATTTCTGAACGTGGTACTTTGAAAGATAAACCCTTTATTTGAAAGTATATATAATTCTTCAGCTGCTTTCCCAATAAACGCATATGCGTTTCTCTCTAAAAACAACCTCTCTAAAAACAAGCTATCGTTTCAAACAGTGCAAAGCATTGCTACCAGTAAATGGAGTGTTCCATATCATTCTTAAGCAGTACTGTGAAAGAAAAGCTTTTTCTTTTGAAAGTCCACATAAATCTTAAGAAGCTTTCCTAACCAACGCCTATGCGTTTCTCTACAAGAACAAGCCCTTGTTTCAAGCAGTGCAAAGCATTTCTACTAGGTAATGGTGTGTTCCATTACTTCCTGAAAGCTGTAATTTGAAAGATAAGCCTTTTCTTTTGAAAGTGTATATAATTCTTCCGATGCTTTTCTAAGAAAAGCTTATGCGTTTCCCTAAAAAGGGAAGTATTTGCGAGAAACAGTGCAAAACACTAATAGAAGTGAATGGAATGTTGCATTTCTTTCGGAATGTTGTATTTTCAAAGATAAACCCTTCCTTTTGAAAGTCTACATAATTCTTCAGATGCTCTCCGAAGACACACATACACTTTTCTCTCCAAGGACATGCACGTGTTTCAAACTGTGCAAAGCGTTGCCAGAAGCTAATGTAGTGTTCCATTTCTTTCTAAATGTTGTATTTTGAAACATGCACTTTCTTTCATCAGATGCTTTCCGGACAAACTCGTATGCGTTTCTCTACAAGAACAATTCTTGTTTCAAACATTGCAAAGCATTACTACAAGTGAATGGATGTTCCATTACTTTCTGAAAGCTGAACTTTGAAAGATAAGCACTCTCTTTTGAAAGTGTACATAATGCTCCAGATGCTTTCCTAAGAAATGCATACGCTTTTCTCTCCAAGAACAAGCACTTGCCTCAAACAATGCAAAGCATTGCTAGAAGTGACTAGAGTGTTCCATATCGTTCTGAATGCAGTACATTGAGAGATAAGCCCTTTCTCTTAAAAGTCTACATAAATCTTAAGAGGCTTTCCTGATCAACGCCTATGCGTTTCTCTACAAGAACAAGCCCTTGTTTCAAACAGTGCAAAGCATTTCTACCAGTGAATTGAGTGTTCCATTACTTTCTGAAAGCTGTAATTAGAAAGATACGCCCTTTCTTTGGAAAGTGTACATAATTCCTCAGATGCTTTACTGAGAAATGGTTATGTATTACTCTCAAAAGAGAAGCACTTGCGAGAAACAGTGCAAAGCATTTCTAGAAGTGACTGGAGTGTTGGATTTCTTTCTGAAAGCTGTACTTTGAAAGATAAGCTCTTCCTTTTGAAAGTGTATGTAATTCTTCGGGTGCTTTTCTAAGAAAAGCTTATGCGTTTCCTTCAAAAAAGAAGCACTTGCGAGAAACGATGCAAAGCATTGCTAGAAATGAATGGAATGTTTCATTTCTTTCTGAATGTTGTACTTTGAAAGATAAACCCTTTATTTGAAAGTATATATAATTCTTCAGATGCTTTCCCTATAAACGCATATCTGTTTCTCTCTAAAAACACGCTATCGTTTCCAACAGTGCAAAGCATTGCTACCAGTAAATGGAGTGTTCCATATCATTCTGAAAGCAGTACTTTGAAAGAAAAGCTCTTCCGTTTGAAAGTGTATATAATTCTTCAGATGCTTTTCTAAGAAAAGCTTAAACGTTTCTCTCAAAAGA
>NW_024582165.1:0-66053 GCF_903992535.2 Arvicola amphibius | reverse complement strand
AATGGGACCTCCTGAAGCTGAGCAGCTTCTGTAAAGCAAAGGACACTGTCACTAAGACAAAAAGGCAGCCTACTGACTGGGAGAAGATCTTCACCAACCCCGCAACAGACAAAGGCCTGATCTCCAAAATATATAAGGAACTCAAGAGACTAGACTTTAAAATGTTAATTAACCCAATTAAAAAATGGGGCACTGAACTGAACAGAGAATTCTCAACAGAAGAAGTTTGAATGGCCAAAAGACACTTAAGGGCATGCTCAACCTCCTTAGCAATCAGGGAAATGCAAATCAAAACAACGCTGAGATACCATCTTACACCTGTCAGAATGGCTAAAATCAAAAACACCAATGATAGCCTTTGCTGGAGAGGATGTGGAGTAAGGGGTACACTCATCCATTGCTGGTGGGAATGCAAACTTGTGCAACCGCTTTGGAAAGCAGTGTGGAGGTTTCTCAGGAAATTTGGGATCAACCTACCCCAGGACCCTGCAATCCCACTATTGGGAATTTACCCAAGAGATGCCCAATCATATTACAAAAGCATTTGTTCAACTATGTTTATAGCAGCATTATTTGTAATAGCCAGAACCTGGAAACAACCTAGATGCCCTTCAGTGGAAGAATGGATGAAGAAAGTGTGGAATATATACATATTAGGGTACTACTCGGCGGTAAAAAACAATGACATCTTGAATTTTGCATGCAAATGGATGGAAATAGAAAACACCATCCTGAGCGAGGTAACCCAGACCCAAAAAGATGAACATGGGATGTACTCACTCATAATTGGTTTCTAGCCATAAATAAAGGACATCAAGCCTATAATTCATAAAAAATCCTAGAGAAGCTATATAAGAAGGTGAACCCAAAGAGAAACATATAGTTATCCTCCTGGATATTGGAAGTAGACAAGATTGCCGGACAAAAAATGGGAATATGGGGGTGGGGGGGATGGAGGGATGGGGGAATGGGGAGAGAAAAGTGTGAAGTGGAGGATGGGAAGAGCTTGGGGGAATAGGATGGTTGGGATATAGGAAGGGTAGATATGGGAACAAGGAATTATACATCTTACTTAAGGGAGCCATTCTAGGGTTGGCAGAGACTTGACTCTAGAGGGGTTCCCAGGTGTCCAGGAAGACGCCCCCAGCTAGTTCCTTGGGCAGCTGAGGAGAGGGTGCCAGAAATGTCCAGATCCTATTGTCATACTCATGAATATCTTGCATATCACCATAGAACCTTCACCTGGCACTGGATGGAGAAAATGACAGAGCCCCACATAGGAGCACCAGACTGAGCTCTCAAGGTCCTGATGAGGAGCAAAAGGAAGGAGATCATGAGCAAGGAAGCCAGGACCGCGAGGAGTGCTTTTACCCATTGAGACGGTGGGACAGATATAACGGGAGACAACCAAAACCAGTCGGAATGGGACTGATGGAACAGGGGACTAAACCGGACTCTCTGAATGTGGCTGACGGTGGAGGAGGACTGAGAAACCAAGGACAATGGCAATGAACATGAACTCTACAGCATGGACAGGCTCACTGTGAGCCTTCTCAGTTTGATTGCTCACCTTCCTGGATATAGGGGGAGCTGGGAAGACCTTGGACTAAACATAGTGAAGGGAACCCTGATGGCTCTTTGTCTTTGGAGAGGGGTGGAGTGGGGGGTATGGGTGGAAGGGAGGGGAGGAAAGGGGGAGGAGAAGGGGAGGAGATGGAAATCTTGAATAAAAAAATGAGAAAAAAAGAAGAAAATGCTTATCTTTCAAACTACAGCACTTGAACAGAAATGCAACACACCATTTCCTCCTAACTATGCTTTACGCTCTTAGAAGCAACTGTTTCTCTTTTGAGAGAAACACATGTGCGTTTAATCTGAAGTTTCTAAAGCAATAAATACTTTCAAAAGAAAGTGCATCGATTTCATAGTAAAGCATTTAGACAGATATGATTATCTTTCAAAGCACAGCATGTAGACAGAAATGCAAAACTCCATTCCCTTCTAATAATGCTTTACAATGTTAGAAAAAAGTGCTTCTCTTTTCGAGAAACGCATGTGCTTTTCTGTCTGAAGCTTCTAAAGAAATAAGTACACTTACAAAAAAGTGTCCATCTTGCAAAGTACATCCTTTTGACAGAAATGCAAACCTCTCTTAACGTCTGACAATGCTTTTCACACTTTCAAGCAATTTCGTCACTTGTGTGAGAAATAAATGGGAATCTTTTCTTTCAAAGAGAAGCATTTAGACAGAAATGCAGTACTCCCTTCACTTCTAACAGTGCTTTCCACTGTGAAAAGCAAGTGCTTCTCTTTTGAGAGAAACACCTATGCTTTTCTCAGGAAAGCTTCTGTAGCAGTACGTACACTTTCAAAAGAAAATGCTTATCTTTCAAAGGACAGCATTGTCTTCTAACAATGCTGTACAATTTTCAGAGCAAGAGCTTCCTTTTTGAGAGAAATGCCAATGGGTTTCTCTGGAAAGCTTTTAAAGGATTATGTACACTTTCCAAAGAAAGCGCTTATCTTTCAAGGTACAGCATGTAGAAAGAAATACAACACTCCCTTCACTTCTAACAATGCTTTGCACTGTTAGCAGCATGTGCTTCTCTTTTGAGTGAAACGCATGTGCGTTTCTATGCGAAGCTTCTAAAGAAATGAGTACACTTTCAAAAGCAAGAGCTCATCTTTCATAGAACAGCATTTTGAAAGAAATGCAGCACTTCATTCATTACTAAGAATGCTTTCCAATCTTTGAAGCAAGTGAATCTCATTTGCGAGAGACATATATGCGTTTCACAGGAGAGCGTCTAAAAAATTATGTACATATTCAAAAGAAAGTGCTTTTCTTTCAAAGTACAGAATGTAGACAGAAATGCAACACACCATTCCCTTCTAACAATGCATTACACAGTTAGTTGCAAGTGTTTCTCTTTTGAAGGAAACGCCTGTGCATTTCTATCTGAAGTTTCTAAAGAAATAAGTACACTTTCAAAGGTAAGTGCTTCAATTTCAACTAAAGTATTTAGACATAAATGCTTATCTTTCAAAGTACAGCACGTAGACAGAAAAACAATGCTAGATTCCATTCTAACAATGCTTTACACTGTTAGAAGCAGGTGTTCGTCTTTTGAGAAAAACGCATGTGCGTTTCTATCTCAGCCTTCTAAAATAATAAGTATTCTTTCAAAAGAAAGTACTTATCTTTCAAACTACAGCATTTGAACAGAAATGTAACACACCATTCCCTTCTAACAATGCTTTACACTTTTAGTTGCAAGTGTTTCTCTTTTGATAGAAACGCCTGTGCGTTTCTATCTGAAGTTTCTAAAGAAATAAGTACACTTTCAAAGGAAAGTGCTTCAATTTCAACTAAAGCATTTAGACAGAAATGCTTATCTTTCAAAGTACAGCATGTAGACAGAAAATCAATACTCCAGTCCATTCTAACAATGCTTTACACTGATAGAAGCAAGTGCTCGTCTTTTGAGAAGAACGCATGTGTGTTTCTATCTCAACCTTTTAAAAAAAATAAGTATACTTTCAAAAGAAAGTGCTTATCTTTCAAACTACAGCATTTGAACAGAAATGCAAAACACCATTCCCTTCTAACAATGCTTTATACTGTTAGTTGCAAGTGTTTCTCTTTAGAGAGAAACGCCTGTGCGTTTCTATCTGAAGTTTCTAAGGAAATTAGTACACTTTCAAAGGAAAGTGCTTCAATTTCAACTAAAGCATTTAGACAGAAATGCTTATCTTTCAAAGTACAGCATGTAGACAGAAAATCAATACTCCATTCCATTCTAACAATGCTTTACACTGTTAGGAGCAAGTGCTCGTCTTTTGAGAAAAACGCATGTGCGTTTCTATCGCAACATTCTAAAAAAATAAGTATACTTTCAAAGGAAAGTACTTATCTTTTAAACTACAGCATTTGAACAGAAATGCAACACACCATTCCCTGCTAACGATGCTTTACACTGTTAGCTGCAAGTGTTTCTCTTTTGAGAGAAACGCCTGTGCGTTTCTATCTGAAGTTTCTAAAGAAATAAGTACACTTTCAAAGGAAAGTGCTTCAATTTCAACTAAAGCATTTAGACAGAAATGTTTATCTTTCAAAGTACAGCATGTAGACAGAAAAGCAATACTCCATTCCATTCTAAAAATGCTTTACACTGTTAGAAGCAAGTGCTCGTCTTTTAAGAAAAACGCATGTGCCTTTTGTGTGTGCACATGCACCTGTCTCTCCCCCTTCTCTGTTTCTCTCTCTCTCTTTCTGTCTCTCTCTCTCTCTCTCTCTCTTTTTCTCTCCCTCTGTCTCCCTCTCTCCCTCTCTCCTTTAATAAATTTTATGTCTATTTTCTGTGTCTGTTCACCCACTGCCCTCATCACACGTGTTCCGCGAGTCTGGGCTGGCAGCTACATCAGCTAACAAGTTTTTAAGAACAAAACCTGCCACTTGCATATATAAGAGAAAACACCATTCCATCTAAGCCTACATTCTGCCTGGCTTACCCAGGTCTGACTATACCCGAAGCTCATGAATTTGGTTATACTGGCTGTCCAAAGTGCATCAGGGACCTGCCAATTACCATCTCCCCTTCCCCATTCCCAGTGCTGGGGTTGCAGGTCTCTGGAAGACTAAGGGAGCTCCTCAAACTGTGCTTCATGAAGAGTGGAACCTTGCCATTCCTGCTGACAAGACCACAGCACTGTACTGCATGACCCCCATATCCTGCCCTTTTCAGGCCCTGCCAACACGACTTCTCCAGATGGATCAAAGACCTCAATATAAAGCCAGTCACACTGAACCTTATAAAAGAGAAAGTGGGAAGTACACTTTTAACACATTTGGCATAGGAGACCACTTCCTAAATATAAGTCTAGCAGCACAGACACTGTGAGAAACAATTAATAAATGGGACCCTCTGAAACTGAGAAGCTTCTGTAAAGCAAAGGACATGGTCAACAAGACAAAACAGCAGCCTACAGAATGGGAAAAGATCTTCACTAACCCCACATAGGACAGAGGTCTGATCTTCAAAATATACAAAGAACTCAAGAAACATCTAAAGAATAAATAATCCAATAAAAAATGGAGTACAGACCTAAACAGAGAACTCTCAACAGATGAATCCAAAATGGCTGAAAGACACTTTTAAGGAAATGTTCAGCATCCTTAGACATCAGAAAAATGCAAATCAAAACAACTCTGAGATTCCATCTTACACCTGGCATACGCGAGCCAGGCAGCTGGGAGCCTGGCGGGAATGCAGACTGCTGCTCCCTTCAACAGATGCTCAATTGTGCCACAAGGACATATGCTCAACTATGTTCATAGCAGCATTGTTTGTCATAGCCAGAACCTGGAAATAACCTAAATGCCACTCGACCAAAGAATGGATAAGGAAAATGTGGTACATTTACACAGTGGAGTACTACACAGCAGAGAAAACTAACGACATCTTGAATTTTGCAGGCAAATGGATGGAGCTAGAAAACATCATTTTGAGTGAGGTAACCCACATACAGAAAGACAATTATCACATGTACTCACTCATAGGTGGTTTTTAAACATAAACCAGAGAAAACCAGCCTAGAAACCACAATCCCAGAGATCTTAGACAACAGTGAGGACACTAAGAGAGTCTTACATAGACCTAATCTACATGGGAAGTAGAAAAAGACAAGATCTTCTGAGTAAATTAGGAGCATGGGGACCTTGTGGGAGGGTTGAAGGGGGGAGGGGAGAGGCAGGGAGGGGAACAGAGAAAAATGTAGAGCTCAATAAAAATCAATAAAAAAGATTTAAAAAGTCAAAAATTAAAACTAAAAAAAATAGTTTAAAATAAAGCCACATAAAGATTTAAAAAACAAAGTGGGAAGTACTCTACAACATATGGGCACAGGAGACTGCTTCCTACGTATAACCCCAGCAGCACAGACATTAAGGGCAACATTGAATAAATGGGACCTCCTGAAACTGAGAAGCTTCTGTAAAGCAAAGGACACTGTCACTAAGACAAAAAGGCAACCTACTGACTGGGAGAAGATCTTCACCAACCCCGCAACAGACAAAGGTCTGATCTCCAAAATATATAAAGAACACAAGAGACTAGACTTCAAAATGCTAATTAACCCAATTAAAAAATGGGGCACTGAACTGAACAGAGAATTCTCAACAGAAGTTCAAATGGCCAAAAGACACTTAAGGTCATGCTCAACCTCCTTAGCAATCAGGGAAATGCAAATCAAAGCAACGTTGAGATACCATCTTACACCTGTCAGATTAGCTAAAATCAAAAACACCAATGATAGCCTTTGCTGGAGAGGTTGTGGAGTAAGGGGTATACTCATCCATTGCTAGTGGGAATGCAAACTTGTTCAACCTCTTTGGAAAGCAGTGTGGTGGTTTCTCAGGAAATTCAGGATCAACCTACCCCAGGACCCAGCAATCCCACTATTGGGAATTTACCCAAGAGATGCCCTATCATATTACAAAAGCATTTGTTCAACTATGTTCATAGCAGCATTATTTGTAATAGCCAGATCCTGGAAACAACCTAGATGTCCTTCAGTGGAAGAATGGATGAAAAAAGTGTGGAATATGTACATATTAGAATACTACTCGGCGGTAAAAAACAATGACATCTTGAATTTTGCATGCAAATGGATGGAAATAGAAAACACTATCCTGAGTGAGGTAACCCAGACCCAAAAAGATGAACATGGAATGTACTCACTCATAATTGGTTTCTAGCTATAAATAAAGGACATTGAGCCTATAATTCGTGATCCTAGAGAAGCTAAATAAGAAGGTGAACCCAAAGAAAAACATATAGTTATCCTCCTGGATATTGGAAGTAGACAAGATTGCCAGGCAAAAATTGGGAACTTGGGGGTGGGGTGGAATGGGGCTAAGGGGAGATGGGGAGAGAAAAGTGTGAATGGGAGGATAGGGAGAGCTTGGGGGAATGAGGTGGTTGGGATAAATTAAGAGTGGATATGGGAGCAGGGAAGCATATATCATAATTAAGGGAGCCATTTTAGGGTTGGCAAGAGACTTGACTCTAGAGGGGTTCCCAGGTGTCTAGGAAGATGTCCCCAGCTAGTTCCTTGGGCAGCTGAGGAGAGGGAGCCTGAAGTGGCTTAATCCTATAGCCATACTGATGAATATCTTGCATATCACCATAGAACCTTCACCTGGCGATGGATGGAGATAGAGACCGAGCCCCACATTGGAGCACTGAACTGAGCTCCAAGGTCCTGATGAGGAGCAGAAGGAGGGAGAACATGAACAAGGAAGTCAGGACCGCGAGGGGTGCACCCACCCACTGAGATGGTGGGGCTGATCTAATGGGAGCTCACCAAGGCCAGCTGGACTGGGACTGAAAAGGCATGGAATAAAACTGGACTCCCTGAACATGGCAGACAATGAGAGCTGCTGATAAGCCAAGGACAATGGCATTGGGTTTTGATCCTACTGCCTGTACTGGCTTTGGGGGGGCCTAGCATATTTTGATGCTCACCTTCCTAGACCTGGATGGAGGGGGAAGGACCTTGGACTTCCCACAAGGCACGGAACCCTTACTGCTCTTTGGACTGGAGAGGGAGGGTGAGAGGAGTGGGGGAGGGGGGGAAATGGGAGACGGGGAGGAGGCAGAAATTTTTAATAAAAAAATAAATAAATTTTTAAAACGTGAAAATAAAATCATTAAAAATGTCTTTAAAATGCAAAAAAAAAAAAGAAAAACGCATGTGCGTTTCTATCTCAACCTTCTAAAAAAAATAAGTATACTTATAAAGGAAAGTGCTTATCTTTCAAACTACAGCATTTGAACAGAAATGCAACACACCATTCCCTGCTAACGATGCTTTACACTGTTAGTTGCAAGTGTTTCTCTATTGAGAGAAACGCCTGTGTGTTTCTATCTGATATTTCTAAAAAATTAAGTACACTTTCATAGGAAAGTGCTTCAATTTCAATTAAAGCATTTAGACAGAAATGCTTATCTTTCAAAGTACAGCATGTAGACAGAAAATCAATACTCCATTCCATTCTAACAATGCTTTACACTGTTAGGAGCAAGTGCTCATCTTCTGAGAAAAACGCATATGCGTTTCTATCGCAACATTCTAAAAAAATAAGTATACTTTCAAAAGAAAGTACTTATCTTTTAAACTACAGCATTTGAACAGAAATGCAACACATCATTCCCTGCTAACGATGCTTTACACTGTTAGTTGCAAGTGTTTCTCTTTTGAGAGAAACGCCTGTGCGTTTCTATCTGAAGTTTCTAAAGAAATAAGTACACTTTCAAAGGAAAGTGCTTCAATTTCAACTAAAGCATTTAGACAGAAATGCTTATCTTTCAAAGTACAGCATGTAGACAGAAAATCAATACTCCATTCCATTCTAACAATGCTTTACACTGTTAGAAGCAAGTGCTCGTCTTTTGAGAAAAACGCATTTGCGTTTCTATCTCAACCTTCTAAAAAAATAAGTATACTTTCAAAGAAAAGTGCTTATCTTTCAAACTACATCATTTGAACAGAAATGCAACACACCATTCCCTGCTAACGATGCTTTACACTGTTATTGGCAAGTGTTTCTCTTTTGAGAGAAACAGCTGTGTGTTTCTATCTGAAGTTTCTAAAGAAATAAGTACACTTTCAAAGGAAAGTGCTTCAATTTTAACCAAACATTTAGACAGAAATGCTTATCTTTCAAAGTACAGCATGTAGACAGAAAAGCAATACTCCATTCCATTCTAACAATGCTTTACAAAGTTAGGAGCAAGTGCTCATCTTTTGAGAAAAACGCATGTGTGTTTCTATCGCAACCTTCTAAAAAAATAAGTATGCTTTCAAAAGAAAGTACTTATCTTTTAAACTACAGCATTTAAACAGAAATGCAACACACCATTCCCTTCTAACAGTGCTTTACACTGTTAATTGCAAGTGTTTCTCTTTTGAGAGAAACGCCTGTGCGTTTCTATCTGAAGTTTCTAAAGAAATAAGTACACTTTCAAAGGAAAGTGCTTCAATTTCAATAAAGTATTTAACCAAAAGGGCTTATCTTTCAAAGTACAGCATGTAGACAGAAAATCAATACTCCATTCAATTCTAACAATGCTTTACACTGTTAGAAGCAAGTGCTCCTCTTTTGAGAAAAACGCATGTGTATTTCTTTCGCAACCTTATTAAATAGTAAGTATACTTTCAAAAGAAAGTCCTTATCATTTAACCTACAGCATTTAAACAGAAATGCAACACACCATTCCCTTCTAACAATGCTTTACACTGTTAATTGCAAGTGTTTCTCTTTTGAGAGAAACGCTTGTGCGTTTCTATCTGAAGTTTCTAAAGAAATAAGTACACTTTCAAAGGAAAGTGCTTCAATTTCAACTAAAGTATTTAGACAGAAAAGCTTATCTTTCTAAGTACAGCATGTAGACAGAAAAGCAATACTCCATTCCTTTCTAACAATGCTTTACACTGATTCCATCTGAACTGGTGAGTGAATGCGGACCCTGGGGCAACCTGCCCTGGAAGAGAGCACAGACCCCATACCCCCACTTCCCTCTGCAGGCTTGTGTCGGTTTCTCGGCGTCCCTGTGTCTCCCAAGCTTTCCCTAGTGTTCTCAGGTGTCCTGCTCCTGTTCTAAGGCCATCCACCCAGAGGAGTCAGACTCTGGCCTCCAGGCAGGTCTGAGGTTTCCTGCAAGGGAGTGCGGGCTTCTTCAGATTGTGCTGCCAGGTTCGCTGTGTGGTATTCCATCATGCACTGCCCCCACCTTGGTCTTTTGTCTGGGCTGCGACCCTGGGCTGCCTGGAATCCCTGATCCTGTGCTCTGACATTCCATTTGAACTGGTGAGTGAATGCGGACTCTGGGGCAACCTGCCCTGGAAGAGAGCACAGACCCCCTACCCCCACTTCCCTCTGCAGGCTTGTGTCAGTTTCTCGGCGTCCCTGTGTCTCCCAAGCTTTCCCTAGTGTTCTCAGGTGTCCTGCTCCTGTTCTAAGGCCATCCACCCAAAGGGGTCAGACTCTGGCCTCCAGGCAGGTCTGAGGATTGCTGCAAGGGAGTGCGGGCTTCTTCAGATTGTGAGGCAAGGAATAGGTCCTCCTCTGGCACTGGGGAGATCCAACCAGTTTCAGTCACAGCAAAGATTGGTCTAGGACGCCAAACGCCTCCGGGCTCCTTTTGAAGGAAGAGATGGGCAGGCGCCAATGCAGGAGCTCCTCCAACAACATGAAAGGCAACATGACATCACCACAAGCCAGACATCCCGAAACAACAAGAATTGAACACCCTACCCCAGAAGATATAGAAGAATCCGACATTAAACTGTACTTTATGAAAATAATAGAGGACCTTAAACAGGAGGTAAAAAACTGCCATAAAGAAATGGAGATGACAAACAAAAAGGTAGACGAAATAAATAAATCTCTCAAAGATACCCAAGAAAAACAAGAAAAACAAGAAAAAGCAATCAAACAAGTAAGGGAAACAGTACAAGACCTGATAAATGAAATGGAGGTATTGAAGAAAACACAATCTGAGGGACGACTGGAAATGGAAACTCTGAGTAAACGAACAGAAACTTCAGAGACAAGTATTTCCAACCGAATACAAGAGATGGAAGAAAGAATCTTGGACTCTGAAGATACTATAGAGGAAATAAACTCACAGATTAAAGAACTAAACAAATCTAACAAATTCTTAACACAAAACATTCAGGAAATCTGGGACACCATGAAAAGACCAAACCTAAGAATAATTGGGGTAGAAGGAGGAGAAGAATTACAATTCAAAGGCCCAGAAAACATATTCAACAAAATTATAGAAGAAAACCTCCCCAACCTAAAGAAGGATGTTCCTATGAAGGTACAAGAAGCCTACAGAATACCAAATAGACTGGATCAAAAGAAAGCATCCCCACGCCATATAATAATCAAAACACAAAACATACAGAATAAAGAACAGATATTAAGAGCTGCAAAGGAAAAGGGTCAAGTAACATATAAAGGGAAACCTATCAGAATTACACCTGATTTCTCAATGGAAACCATGAAATCCAGAAGAGCTTGGATAGATGTGCTACAGACACTAAGGGAACATGGATGCAAGCCTAGACTATTATACTCAGCGAAGCTTGCATTCACCATTGATGGAGAAAACAAGATATTCCAGGACAAAAACAGATTTAAACAATACGAAGCCACAAATCCAGCCTTGCAGAAAGTAATAGAAGGAAAATCACAAACCAAGGAGTCCAACAACGCCCACAATAACGCAGGCATCTAGCGACCCTCCACCAGCACAACTAGAAGAAGGGAAACACACAAACTCTACTACTAAAAATGACTGAAGTTAACAACCACTGGTCATTAATATCACTTAATATCAATGGACTCAATTCACCTATAAAAAGGCACAGGCTAAGAGACTGGATACGAAAACAGAATCCAACATTTTGCTGTTTACAAGAAACACACCTCAACCACAAAGACAGACACCTACTCAGAGTAAAGGGTTGGGAAAAGGTTTATCAAGCAAATGGCCCTAAGAAACAAGCGGGTGTGGCCATACTAATTTCCAACAAAGTTGACTTCAAACTAAAATCAATCAGAAGAGATGGAAAGGGACACTTTATACTCATAACAGGAAAAATCCATCAGAATGAAGTCTCAATCCCTGAATATCTATGCCCCTAATATAAAAGCTCCCACTTATGTAAAAGAAACACTTCTAGAACTCAAGGCAGCCATCAAACCACACACACTAATAGTTGGAGACTTCAACACTCCTCTCTCACCAATGGACAGGTCAATCAGACAGAAACCTAACAGAGAATTGAAAGACTTAATGGAGGTAATGAACCAAATGGACTTAACAGACATCTATAGAACATTCCACCCAAATAGGAAAGAATATACCTTCTTCTCTGCGGCTCATGGAACCTTTTCGAAAATTGACCATATACTTGGTAACAAAGCAAACTTCCACAGTTACAAAAAAATATTAGTAACCACCTGTGTCTTATCGGATCACCATGGATTAAAATTAGAATTCAACAACAATGCTACCCCCAGAAAGCCCACAAACTCATGGAAACTGAACAGTCAACTACTGACCCACACCTGGGTCAAGGAAGAAATAAAGAAAGAAATTAAAGTCTTTCTTGAATTTAATGAAAACAAAGACACAACATACTCAAACCTATGGGACACAATGAAAGCAGTGCTAAGAGGAAAGTTCATAGCACTAAGTGCCCACTTAAAGAAAACAGAGAAAGCGCTCATTGGTGACTTAACAGCACACCTGAAAGCTCTGGAAAAAAAAGAAGCAGACTCACCTAGGAGAAGTAGAAGACTGGAAATAATCAAATTGAGGGCAGAAATCAACAAAATAGAAACACAGAAAACAATCCAAAGAATCAATGAAACAAGAAGCTGGTTCTTGGAAAAAATCAACAAGATTGACAAACCCTTAGCCAAACTAATCAAACGGCAGGGGGAGAACACGCAAATTAATAAGATCAGAAATGAAAAGGGGGACATAACCACAGACACAGAGGAAATTCAAAGAATCATTAGATCTTACTACAAAAGCCTGTATGCCACAAAATTGGAAAATGTAAAAGAAATGGACAGTTTTTTAGATAAATACCATATACCAAAGTTAAACCAGGACCAGGTAAATGCTCTAAATCATCCTGTCAGTCGCGAAGAATTAGAAACTGTTATCAGAAACCTCCCTACCAAAAAGAGCCCAGGACCAGATGGTTTCAATGCGGAATTCTACCAGAACTTCCAAGAAGACCTAATACCTATACTCCTTAAGGTATTTCATAATATAGAAACACAAGAGTCACTGCCAAATTCCTTCTATGAAGCTACAGTTACCCTGATACCTAAACCACACAAAGACTCAACCAAGAAAGAGAATTACAGGCCAATCTCCCTCATGAACATTGACGCAAAAATTCTCAATAAAATACTGGCAAACCGAATCCAAGAACACATTAGAAAAATTATCCATTACGATCAAGTAGGCTTCATCCCAGAGATGCAGGGCTGGTTCAACATACAAAAATCTATCAATGTAATCCATCATATAAACAAACTGAAGGAAAAAAACCATATGGTCATCTCATTAGATGCTGAAAAAGCATTTGACAAAAGTCAGCACCCTTTTATGATAAAGGTCTTGGAGAGATTAGGGATACAAGGGTCATTCCTAAATATAATAAAAGCTATTTACAGCAAGCCGACAGCTAACATCAAATTAAACGGAGAGAAACTCAAGGCTATCCCACTAAATTCAGGAACACGACAAGGCTGTCCACTCTCTCCTTATCTCTTCAATATAGTGCTTGAAGTCCTAGCAATAGCAATAAGACAACATAAGGGAATCAAGGGGATTCAATTTGGAAAGGAAGAAGTTAAACTTTCATTATTTGCAGATGATATGATAGTATACATAAGCGACCCCAAAAACTCCACCAAAGAACTCCTACAGCTGATAAACTCCTTCAGTAACATGGCAGGTTACAAGATCAACTCCCAAAAATCAGTCGCCCTCCTATACACAAAGGATAAGGAAGCAGAGAGGGAAATCAGAGAAGTATCACCTTTCACAATAGCCACAAATAGCATAAGATATCTGGGAGTATCTCTAACCAAGGAAGTGAAGGATTTATTTGACAAGAACTTTAAGTCTTTGAAGAAAGAAATTGAAGAGGATACCAGAAAATGGAAGGATCTCCCCTGCTCGTGGATTGGGAGGATCAACATAGTAAAAATGGCAATTCTACCAAAAGCAATCTATAGATTCAATGCAATCCCAATCAAGGTCCCATTAAAATTCTTCACAGAGATTGAGAGGACAATAATCAACTTTATATGGAAAAACAAGAAACCCAGGATAGCCAAAAAAATCTTATACAATAAAGGTTCTTCTGGAGGCATTACCATCCCTGACTTCAAACTCTATTACAAAGCTACAGTATTGAAAACGGCTTGGTATTGGCATAAAAACAGAGAAGTTGACCAATGGAATCGTATAGAAGACCCGGATCTTAAACCACAGACCTATGAACACCTGATTTTTGATAAAGGAGCCAAAAGTACACAATGGAAGAAAGAGGGCATCTTCAACAAATGGTGCTGGCATAACTGGATGTCAACCTGTAGAAGAATGAAAGTAGATCCATATCTATCACCATGCACAAAACTCAAATCCAAATGGATTAAAGACCTCAATATTAATTTGAACACATTGAGCTTGATAGAGGAGAAAGTGGGAAGTACTCTACAGCAAATGGGCACAGGGAACCGTTTCCTACGCATAACCCCAGCTGCACAGACTTTAAGGGCAACATTGAATAAATGGGACCTCCTGAAGTTGAGCAGCTTCTGTAAAGCAAAGGACATTGTCACTAAGACACAAAGGCAGCCTACTGACTGGGAAAAGATCTTCACCAACCCTGCAACTGACAAAGGTCTGATCTCTAAAATATATAAGGAACTCAAGAGACTAGACGGTAAAATGCCAATTAACCCTATTAAAAAATGGGGCGCTGAACTGAACAGAGAATTCTCAACAGAAGAAGTTCGAATGGCCAAAAGACACTTGAGGTCATGCTCAACCTCCCTAGGTCTCAGGGAAATGCAAATCAAAACAACTTTGAGATATCATCTTACACCTGTCAGATTGGCTAAAATCCAAAACACCAATAATAAACTTTGCTGGAGAGGTTGTGGGGTAAGCGGTACACTCATCCATTGCTGGTGGGAATGCAAACTTGTGCAACCACTTTGGAAAGCAGTGTGGCGGTTTCTCAGGAAATTCGGGATCAACCTACCCCAGCACCCAGCAGTTCCACTATTGGGAATCTACCCAAGAGATGCCCAATCATACAACAAAAGAATATGCTCATCTATGTTCATAGCAGCATTATTTGTAATAGCCAGATCCTGGAAACAACCTAGATGCCCTTCAGTGGAAGAATGGATGAAGAAACTGTGGAATATATACATGCTAGAATACTACTCAGCGGTAAAAAACAATGACATCTTGAATTTTGCAGGCAAATGGATGGAAATAGAAAACACTATTCTGAGTGAGGTAACCCAGACCCATAAAGATGAACATGGGATGTATTCACTCATATTCGCTTTCTAGCCATAATTAAAGGACCTCAAGCCTATAAATTTGAGATCCTTGAGAAGATAATAAGAAGGTGAACTCCCCCCAAAAAAAGATATAGTAATCCTCCTGGATATTGGAAGTAGACACGATCGCCAGGCAAAATTGGGAACTTGAGGGTTGGGCAAGAATGGACCAAGGGAAGATGGGGAGAGAAAAGTGTGAAGGGGAGAACGGGGGGAGCTCGGAGGAATGGGGTGCTTGGGATATAGGAAGGGTGGATATGGGAGCAGGGAAGCATATATCTTAATTCAAGGAGCTACCTGAGGGTTGTCAAGAGACTTGACCCTAGAGGGGTTCCCAGGTTTCCAGGGAGACGCCCCCAGTTCGTTCCTTGGGCAGCTGAGGAGAGGGAGCCTGAAAAGGCCAGTTCCTATAGCCATACTGATGAATTTCTTGCATATCACCATAGAACCTCCACCTGACGATAGAGGAAGAAAATGACAGAGCCCCACATTGGAGCACCGGACTGAGCACCCAAGGTCCTGATGAGGAGCAGAAGGAGAGAGAACATGAGAAAGAAAGTCAGGACCGTGAGGGAACCTCCAGCTGGCGACAGATGGGGAAGGTGACTGAGCCCCACATTGGAGCACTGGACTGAGCTCCCAAGGTCCTGATGAGGAGCAGAAGGAGCGAGAACTTGAGGGAGAAAGTCAGGAACGAGAGGGGTGTGTTCACTCATGGAGACGGTGGGACAGAACTAATGGGAGATCACCAACTCCAGTTGGAATGGGACTGATGGATCATGCGAGCAAACCCGTCTCTCTGAATGTGGCCAACAGCGGGGGCTGACTGAGAAGCAAAGGACAATGGCTCTGGGCTCTGATTCTTCTGTATGGACGGGCTCTGTGGGAGCCTTCTCAGCTTGGTCGATCACCTTGCTGGACCTGGGTGGAGTTGGGAGGACCTTGGTCTTAGCATAGAATGGGGAACCCTGATGGCTCCTTGGCCTTGAAAGGGAGGGAGGGCAGGTATGGGTGGAGGGAAGGGGAGGGGAGGGGGAGAAGGAGGGGAGGTAAGCGGGAGGAGAAGGGGAGGGAGGGGGGAGGAGGAAGGAAGGAGATGGAAATTTTTAAATATAAAAAGAAATAAATAAAAAAATAAATTCTAGCTTGCCATCTGACCTGTATCACAAAAAAAAAGAAAAAAAAACTACAGCATTTGAAGAGAAATGCAACACACCATTCCCTTCTAAGAGTGCTTTACACTCTTAGTTGCAAGTGTTTCTCTTTTGAGAAAGAGCTCTGTGTTTCTATCTGAATTTTCGAAAAAAAAAAGTTCACTTTCAAAGGAAAGTGCTTCAATTTCTAAAACTGCTTTACACTGTTAGGACCAAGTGCTCATCTTTTGAGAACAACGCATGTACCTTTCTATCTCAACCTTCTAAAAAAATAAGTATACCTTAAAAAGAAAGAGCTTATCTGTTAAACTACAGCATTTGAATAGAAATGCAACACACCATTCCCTGCTAACAATGCTTTACACTGTTAGTTGCAAGTGTTTCTCTTTTGAGAGAAATGCCTGTGTGTTTCTATCTCAAGTTTCTAAAGAAATAAGCACACTTTCAAAGGAAAGTGCTTCAATTTCAACTAAAGCATTTAGACAGAAATGCTTATCTTTCAAAGTACAGCCTGTAGAGAGAAAATCAATACTATATTCCACTCTAAAAATGCTTCACACTGTTAGGAGCAAGTGCTCATCTTTTGAGAAAAACGCATGTGCCTTTCTATCTCAACCTTCTAAAAAAATAAGTACAACTTAAAAAGAAAGAGCTTATCTTTTAAACTACAGCATTTGAATAGAAATGCAACACACCATTCCCTGCTAACAATGCTTTACACTGTTAGTTGCAAGTGTTTCTCTTTTGAGAGAAATGCCTGTATGTTTCTATCTCAAGTTTCTAAAGAAATAAGTACACTTTCAACGGAAAGTGCTTCAATTTCAACTAAAGCATTTAGACAGAAATGCTTATCTTTCAAACTACAGCATTTAAACAGAAATGCAACACACCATTCCCTTCTAACAATTCCTTACACTGTTAACTGCAAGTGTTTCTCTTTTGAGAGAAACGCTTGTGTGTTTCTATCTCACGTTTCTAAAGATATAAGTACACTTTAAAAGGAAAGTGCTTCAATTTCAACTAAAGCATTTAGACAGAAATGCTTATCTTTCAAAGTACAGCATGTAGACAGAAAAGCAATACTCCAGTCCATTCTAACAATGCTTTACCCTCTTAGAAGCAAGTGCTCATCTTTTGAGAAAAACGCATGTGCCTTTCTATCTCAATCTTCTACAAAAATAAGTATACCTTAAAAAGAAAGAGCTTATCTTTTAAACTACAGCAATTGAATAGAAATGCAACACACCATTCCCTGCTAACAATTCTTGACACTGTTAGTTGCAAGTGTTTCTCTTTTAGAGAAATGCCTGTGTGTTTCTATCTGAAGTTTCTAAAGAAATAAGTACAGTTTCAAACGAAAGTGCTTCAATTTCAACTAAAGCATTTAGACAAGTGCTCGTCTTTGAGAAAAACACATGTGCCTTTCTATCTCAGCCTTCTAAAAAAATAAGTATACTTTCAAAGGAAATTGCTTATCTTTCAAACTACAGCATTTGAACAGAAATGCAACACACCATTCCCTTCTAACAATGCTTTACACTGTTAGGAACACGTGCTCATCTTTTGAGAAAAACGCATGTGCGTTTCTATCGCAACCTTCTAAGAAATAAGTATACTTCTGAAGAAAGAACTTATCTTTCGAACTACAGAATTTAAACAGAAATGCAACACACCTTCTAACAATGCTTTACACTGTTAACTGCAAGTGTTTCTCTTTTGAGAGAAACGTTTGTGTGTTTCTATCTAAAGTTTCTAAAGAAATAAGTACACTTTCAAAGGAAAGTGCTTCAATTTCATATAAAGCATTTAGACAGAAATGCTTATCTTTCAAAGTACAGCATGTAGACAGAAAAGCAATACTCCAGTCCATTCTAACAATACTTTACTCTGTTAGAAGCAAGTGTTGTTCTTTTGAGAAAAATGCATGTGCGTTTCTATCTCAACCTTCTAAAAAAATAAGTATCCTTACAAAGGAAAGTGCTTATCTTTCAAACTACAGCATTTATATATATATATATATATATATATATATATATATATATATATATATATATATATATATATGAAGGGTGGATATGAGAGCAGGGAAGCATATATCTTAATTTAAGGAGCTACCTGAGGGTTGTCAAGAGACTTGACCCTAGAGGGGTTCCCAGGTTTCCAGGGAGACGCCCCCAGTTAGTTCCTTGGGCAGCTGAGGAGAGGGAGCCTGAAAAGGCCAGTTCCTATAGCCATACTGATGAATTTCTTGCATATCACCATAGAACCTCCACATGACGATAGAGGAAGAAAATGACAGAGCCCCACCTTGGAGCACCGGACTGAGCTCCCAAGGTCCTGATGAGGAGCAGAAGGAGAGAGAACATGAGAAAGAAAGTCAGGACCGTGAGGGAACCTCCAGCTGGCGACAGATGGGGAAGGTGACTGAGCCCCACATTGGAGCACTGGACGGAGCTCCCAAGGTCCCTATGAGGAGCAGAAGGAGCGAGAACATTAGGGAGAAAGTCAGGAACTAGAGGGGTGTGTTCACTCATGGAAACGGTGGGACAGAACTAATGGGAGATCACCAACTCCAGTTGGAATGGGACTGATGGATCATGCGACCAAACCCGTCTCTCTGAGTGTGGCCAACAGCGGGGGATGACTGAGAAGCAAAGGACAATGGCTCTGGGCTCTGATTGTTCTTCATGGACGGGCTCTGTGGGAGCCGTCTCAGCTTGGTCGATCACCTTCCTGGACCTGGGGGGAGTTGGGAGGACCTTGGTCTTAGCATAGAGTGGGGAACCCTGATGGCTACTTGGCCTTGAGAGGGAGGGAGGGGAGGTATGGGTGGAGGGGAGGGGAGGGAAGGGGGAGAAGGAGGGGAGGGAAGGGGAGAAGGAGGGGAGGGAGGGGGGAGGAGGATGGAAGGAGATGGAAATTTTTAAATATAAAAAAAAACAGGAGAAAAAAAAAGAAGTCAAGGTAACGAAGAAGTAAAGAAGGTAAAGAAGAAGGTAAAAAAGGTAAATAAGAAGTCAAAGAAGGTAAAGAAGGAGTCAAAGGAGGTAGAGAAGAATTAAAAAGGTAAAGAAGAAGCCAAAGAATGTAAAGAAGAAGTCAAAGAATTTAAAGAAGATGTCAAAGTAGGCAAAGAAGAATGTAAAAAAGGTAAAGAAGAAATCAAAGAAGTTAAAGAAAGAGTCAAAAAAGGTAAAGAAGAAGTCAAAGAAGGTAAAGAACGATTCAAAGGAGGTAAAGAAGAATTAAAAAGGTAAAAAAGATGTCAAAGAAGGTAAAGAAGAAGTCAAAGAAGGTAAAGAAGGAGTCAAAGGAGGTAGAGAAGAATTAAAAATGTAAAGAAGAAGCCAAAGAATGTAAAGAAGAAGTCAAAGAATTTAAAGAATATGTCAAAGTAGGCAAAGAAGAATGTAAAAAAGGTAAAGAAGAAATCAAAGAAGTTAAAGAGAGTCAAAAAAGGTAAAGAAGAAGTCAAAGAAGGTAAAGAAGATGTCAAAGAAGGTAAAGAAGAAGGTAAAGAAGAATGTAAATAAGGTACAGAAGAAGGTAAAGAAGGTAAAGCAGAAGTCAAAGAGAGTAAAGAAATAGTTAAAGAAGGTAAAGAAGAACGTCAATAAGGTAAAGAAGAAGGTTAAAGAAGGAAAAGTACAAGGAAAAGAAGGTAAAGAAGTAGTCAAAGAAGGTAAAGAAGAAGGTAAAGAAGGTACAGAAGAAGGTAAAGAAGGTAAAGAAGTCAAAGAAGGTAAAGATGGATTCAAAGAAGTTAAAGAAGAAGTCAAAGAAGATAAAGAAGGAGTCAAGGAAGCTAAGGAAGGAGTCAACGAAGGTAAAGTATAAAGCCAAGAAGTTAAAAAAAAGTCAAAGAAGGTAAAGAAGAAATAAAAGAAGGGAAAGCAGGATACAAAGGAGGTAAAGAAGAATTAAAAAGGTAAAAAAGAAGTCAACGAGGGTAAAGAAGAAGATAAAGAAGGTAAATAAGATGGCAAAGAAGGGAAAAAATTCAAAGAAGGTATAGAAGAAGTCAAAAACGGTAAAGAAGTCAAAGAAGGTAAAGAAGTAGTCAAGGATAGTAAAAAGGAAGTCACTGAAGGTAAAAAAGAAGGTAAGGAAGGTAAAGAAGAAGTCAAAGAACGGAAAGAGGAAGTTAAAGAAGGTAAAGAAGAAGGTAAAAAAGAAGACAAAGAAGGTATAGAAGAAGTCAAAAAAGGTAAAGAAGTCAGTGAAGGTAAAGAAGAAGATAAAGAATGTAAAGAAGAAGAAAAAGAAGGCAAAGAAGAAGGTCAAGAAGGTAAAAAAGAAGGCAAAGAAGGAAAAGAAGGCAAATAAGGTAAAGTAGAAGGTAATGAAGAAGTCAAAGAAGATAAAGAAGAAGGTAGAGAACTTAAAAACGAAGGTAAAGAAGAATGTAAACAAGGAAAAGAAGTATTCAATGATGGTAAAGTAGAAGTCAAAGAAGGTAAAGAATAAGGTAAAGAAGGTAAAGAAGAAGTCAACGAAAGTAAAGAAGTAGGTAAAGAATGTAAAGAATAAGGTAAATAAGTTAAAGAAGAATGCAAAGAAGGAAAAGAAGTAGGTTAAGAAGGTTAAGAAGAAGTCAAAGAAGGTACAGAGGAAGTCAAAGAAGGTAATGAAGAAGTCAAAAATTATAAGGAACAAGATAAAGGAGTTAAAGAAGAAGTCAAAGAAGGTAAAGAAGTCTAAGGAGGTAAAGAAGAAGTCAAAGAAGGTAAAGAAGAAGTCAAAGAAGGAAAAGAAGAAGGCAAAGAATGTAAAGTGGAAGGTAATGAAGATGTCAAAGAAGGGAAAGAAAATGATAGAGAACGTAAAAAAGAAGATAAAGAGGATAAAGAAGAAGGAAAAGAAGTATTCAAAGCTGGTAAATTAGAAGTCAAAGAACGTAAAGAAGAAAGTAAAGAAGGTAAAGAAGAAGGTCAAGAAGGTAAAGAAGGAGTCAAAGAAGGAAAAGAAGGCAAAGAAGGTAAAGTAGAAGGTAATGAAGAAGTCAAAGAAGATAAAGAAGAAGGTAGAGAACGTAAAAACGAAGGTAAAGAAGAATGTAAACAAGGAAAAAAGTATTCAATGATGGTAAAGTAGAAGTCAAAGAAGGTAAAGAATAAGGTAAAGAAGGTAAAGAAGAAGTCAATGAAAGTAAAGAAGTAGGTAAAGAATGTAAAGAATAAGGTAAATAAGTTAAAGAAGAATGCAAAGAAGGAAAAGTACTAGGTTAAGAAGGTTAAGAAGAAGTCAAAGAAGGTACAGAAGAAGTCAAAGAAGGTAATGAAGAAGTCAAAAAAGATAAGGAAAAAGATAAAGAAGTTAAAGAAGAAGTCAAAGAAGGTAAAGAAGAAGGCAAAGAAGACAAAAAAGTAAAAGAAAGTAAAAATGAAGGCAAAGAATGTAAAAGCGGAATGTAAAGAAGGTACAGAAGAAGTCAAAGAAGGTAATGAAGAATTCAAAACAGATAAGGCAAAAGATAAAGAAGTTAAAGAAGTAAAGAAGGTAAAAAAGAAGGCAAAGAAGGAAAAAGTTAAAGAAAGTAAAAATGAAGGCAAATAATTTAATAGCGGAATGTAAAAAAGGTAAAGAAGAAGTCAAAGAAGGTATAGAAGATGTCAAAGAAGGTAAAGAAGAAGTCAAAGAAGGTGTAGATGGGGTCAAAAAAGGTAAAGAAGTCAAAGAAGGTAAAGAAGTAGTCAAGGAAAATAAGGAGAAGTCACTGAAGGTAAAGAAGAAGGTAAGAAAGTAAAGAAGAAGTAAAAGAAAATGAAGAAGTAGGTAAAAATGTAAATAAGAAGGTAAATAAGGTAAATATGAAGGTTAAGAACGTAAAGTACTAGGTTAAGAAAGTAAAGAAGAAGGCAAAGAAGGTACAGAAGAAGTCAAAAAATGTAAAGATCTCAAATTAGGTAAAGAAGTTCAAAAAGAATTCAAAGAACAATAAAGAAGACGTCAAAGAAAGTAAAGAAGTCAAAGACGGTAAAGAAGAAGTCAAAGAAGGTAACGAAGGAGTAAAGAAGGGTAAAAGAAGAAGGTAAAAAAAGGTAAATAAGAAGTCAAAGACAGGTAAAGAAGGAGTCAAAGGAGGTAGAGAAGAATTAAAAAGGTAAAAGAAGAAGCCAAAGAATGTTAAAGAGAAGTCAAAGAAGGTAAAGAAGATGTCAAAGTAGGCAAAGAAGAATGTAAAAAAGGTAAAGAAGAATTCAAAGAAGTTAAAGAAAGAGTCAAAAAAAGGTACAGAAGAAGTCAAAGAAGGTAAAGAAGAAGGTCAAAAATGTAAAGAAGACGTCAACAAAGGTAAAGTATAATGAGAAGTTAAAGAAAAACTCAAAGAAAATAAAGAAGAAATAAAAGAAGGTAAAGAAGGATTCAAAGGAGGTAAAGAAGAATTAAAAAGGTAAAAGAGAAGTCAAAGAAGGTAAAGAAGGGAAAGAAGAAGGTAAAGAAGGTAAAGAAGAAGGTAAATAAGGTAAAGAAGAAGGTAGAGAAGGTAAAGAAGAAGTCAAAGAGAGTAAAGAAATAGTTAAAGAAGGTAAAGAAGAACGTCAATAAGGTAAAGAAGAAGGTAAAGAAGGAAAAGTACAAGGAAAAGAAGGTAAAGAAGTAGTCAAAGAAGGTAAAGAAGAAGGCAAAGAAGGTACAGAAGAAGTCAAAAAAGGTTAAGAAGTCAAAGAAGGTAAAGATGGATTCAACGAAGGTAAAGAAATCAAAGAAGATAAAGAAGGAGTCAAAGAAGCTAAGGAAGAAGTCAACGAAGGTAAAGTATAAAGCCAAGAAGTTAAAGAAAAAGTCAAATAAAGTAAAGAAGTAATAAAAGAAAGGAAAGAAGGATACAAAGGAGGTAAAGAAGCATTAAAAAAGTAAAAAAGAAGTCAACGAGGGTAAAGAAGAAGATAAAGAAGGTAAATAAGATGGCAAAGAAGGGAAAAAAATCAAAAAAGGTATAGAAGAGGTCAAAAAAGGTAAAGAAGTCAAAGAAGGTAAAGAAGTAGTCAAGGATAGTAATAAAGAAGTCACTGAAGGTAAAAAAGAAGGTAAGGAAGGTAAAGAAGAAGTCAAAGAACGTAAAGAGGAAGTCAAAGAAGGTAAAGAAGAAGGTAAAAAAGAAGACAAAGAAGGTATAGAAGAAGTCAAAAAAGGTAAAGAAGTCAGTGAAGGTAAAGAAGAAGATAAAGAATGTAAAGAAGAAGAAAAAGAAGGCAAAGAAGAAGGTCAAGAAGGTAAAAAAGAAGTCAAAGAAGGAAAAGAAGGCAAATAAGGTAAAGTAGAAGGTAATGAAGAAGTCAAAGAAGATAAAGAAGAAGGTAGAGAACGTAAAAACGAAGGTAAAGAAGAATGTAAACAAGGAAAAAAGTATTCAATGATGGTAAAGTAGAAGTCAAAGAAGGTAAAGAATAAGGTAAAGAAGGTAAAGAAGAAGTCAATGAAAGTAAAGAAGTAGGTAAAGAATGTAAAGAATAAGGTAAATAAGTTAAAGAAGAATGCAAAGAAGGAAAAGTACTAGGTTAAGAAGGTTAAGAAGAAGTCAAAGAAGGTACAGAAGAAGTCAAAGAAGGTAATGAAGAAGTCAAAAAATATAAGGAACAAGATAAAGAAGTTAAATTAGAAGTCAAAGAAGGTAAAGAAGTCTAAGGAGGTAAAGAAGAAGTCAAAGAAGGTAAAGAAGAAGTCAAAGAAGGAAAAGAAGGCAAATAAGGTAAAGTAGAAGGTAATGAAGAAGTCAAATAAGATAAAGAAGAAGGTAGAGAACGTAAAAAAGCAGGTAAAGAAGGATAAAGAAGAAGGTAAAGAAGGAAAAGAAGTATTCAAAGCTGTTAAATTAGAAGTCAAGGAACGTAAAGAAGAAAGTAAAGAAGGTAAAGAAGAAGGTCAAGAAGGTAAAGAAGGAGTCAAAGAAGGAAAAGAAGGCAAAGAAGGTAAAGTAGAAGGTAATGAAGATGTCAAAGAATATAAAGAAGATGGTAGAGAATGTAAAAACGAAGGTAAAGAAGAATGTAAACAAGGAAAAGAAGTATTCAATGATGGTAAAGTAGAAGTCAAAGAACGTAAAGAATAAGGTAAAGAAGGTAAAGAAGAAGTCAAAGAAAGTAAAGAAGTAGGTAAAAATGTAAAGAAGAAGGTAAATAAGGTAAATAAGAAGGTTAAGAAGGTAAAGTACTAGGTTAAGAAAGTAAAGAAGAAGGCACAGAAGGTACAGAAGAAGTCACAAAATGTAAAGATGTCATATTAGGAAAAGAAGTTTAAAAAGAATTCAAAGAACAATAAAGAAGACGTCAAAGAAAGTAAAGAAGTCAAAGACGGTAAAGAAGAAGTCAAAGAAGGTAACGAAGAAGTAAAGAAGGTAAAGAAGAAGGTAAAAAAGGTAAATAAGAAGTCAAAGAAGGTAAAGAAGGAGTCAAAGGAGGTAGAGAAGAATTAAAAAGGTAAAGAAGAAGCCAAAGAATGTAAAGAAGAAGTCAAAGAAGTTAAAGAAGATGTCAAAGTAGGCAAAGAAGAATGTAAAAAAGGTAAAGAAGAAATCAAAGAAGTTAAAGAAAGAGTCAAATAAGGTAAAGAAGAAGTCAAAGAAGGGAAAGAAGAAGGTCAAAAATGTAAAGAAGACGTCAACAAAGGTAAAGTATAATGAGAAGTTAAAGAAAAAGTCAAAGAAGGTAAAGAAGAAATAAAAGAAGGTAAAGAAGGATTCAAAGGAGGTAAAGAAGAATTAAAAATGTAAAAGAGAAGTCAAAGAAGGTAAAGAAGATGTCAAAGAAGGTAAAGAAGAAGGTAAGAAGGTAAAGAAAAAGGTAAATAAGGTAAAGAAGAAGGTAAAGAAGGTAAAGCAGAAGTCAAAGAGAGTAAAGAAATAGTTAAAGAATGTAAAGAAGAACGTCAATAAGGTAAAGAAGAAGGTAAGGAAGGAAAAGTACAAGGAAAAGAAGGTAAAGAAGTAGTCAAAGAAGGTAAAGAAGAAGGCAAAGAAGGTACAGAAGAAGTCAAAAAGGTAAAGAAGTCAAAGAAGGTAAAGATGGATTCAAAGAAGGTAAAGAAGAAGTCAAAGAAGATAAAGAAGGAGTCAAAGAAGCTAAGGAAGAAGTCAACGAAGGTAAATTATGAAGCCAAGAAGTTAAAGAAAAAGTCAAAGAAGGTAAAGAAGAAATAAAAGAATGGAAAGAAGGATACAAAGGAGGTAAAGAAGAATTAAAAAGGTAAAAAAGAAGTCAACGAGGGTAAAGAAGAAGATAAAGAAGGTAAATAAGATGGCAAAGAAGGGAAAAAATTCAAAGAAGGTATAGAAGAGGTCAAAAACGGTAAAGAAGTCAAAGAAGGTAAAGAAGTAGTCAAGAATAGTAAAAAAGAAGTCACTGAACGTAAAAAAGAAGGTAAGGAAGGTAAAGAAGCAGTCAAAGAACGTAAAGAGGAAGTCAAAGAAGGTAAAGAAGAAGGTAAAAAAGAAGACAAAGAAGGTATAGAAGAAGTCAAAAAAGGTAAAGAAGTCAGTGAAGGTAAAGAAGAAGATAAAGAATGTAAAGAAGAAGAAAAAGAAGGCAAAGAAGAAGGTCAAGAAGGTAAAAATAAGGCAAAGAAGGAAAAGAAGGCAAATAAGGTAAAGTAGAAGGTAATGAAGAAGTCAAAGAAGATAAAGAAGAAGGTAGAGAACGTAAAAACGAAGGTAAAGAAGAATGTAAACAAGGAAAAGAAGTATTCAATGATGGTAAAGTAGAAGTCAAAGAAGGTAAAGAATAAGGTAAAGAAGGTAAAGAAGAAGTCAATGAAAGTAAAGAAGTAGGTAAAGAATGTAAAGAATAAGGTAAATAAGTTAAAGAAGAATGCAAAGAAGGACAAGTTCTAGGTTAAGAAGGTTAAGAAGAAGTCAAGAAGGTACAGAAGAAGTCAAAGAAGTCAAAAATGGTAAAGAAGTAAAAGAAGATAAAGAAGGAGACAAAGCATGTAAAAAATAATTCAAAAATGTAAAAAAGATGTCAAAAATGGTAAAGATGAAGTGAAAGAAGAAAAAGAAGAAGGTAAAGAAGTTAAAGAAGAGCTCAAAGAAAGTACAAAAAGAGTCAAAATAGGTAAAGATATCAAAAAGTTAATGAAGGAGTCAAAGAAGGTAAAGAAGATGTCAAAGACGGTAACGAAGAAGGTAAAGAAGTTAAAGAAGAAGTCAAAGAAGGTAAAGAAGAAGTCAAAGAAAGAAAAGAAGAGGCAAAGAAGGTATAGAAGAAGTCAAAAAAGGTAAACAAGTCAAAGAAGGTAAAGAAAAAGTCAAAGAAAGAAGTAAAGAGAAGTCAATGAAGGCAAAGAAGAAGGTAAAGAAGAAGTCAAAGTAGGTAAAGAAGAAGTCAAGGAAGGTACAGAAGAAGGCAACGAAGGTAAAGTAGAAGGTAAAGAAGAAGGTAAAATGTAAAGAAGAAGTCAAAGAAATTAAAGAAGTAGGTAAAGAAGGTATAGAAGAAAGTAAAGAAGGAGAAGAAGTATTCAAAGATGGTAATGAAGGAGTCAAATTAGGTAAAGACGAAGGTAAAGAAGGGAAGAAGAAGTCAAAGAAAGTAAAGAAGTATGTAAAGAAGGTAAAGAAGAGGTCAAAGAATGTAAAAAATGAGTCAAAATAGGTAAAGATGTCAAAAAGTTAAAGAAGTAGTCAAAGAACGTAAAGAAGAAGTCAAAGAAGGTAAAGAAGAAGTCAAAGAAGGTAAAGCATAAGCCAAGAATTTAACGAAAAAGTTAAAGAAGGTAAAGGAGAAATAGAAGAAGGTAAAGAAGGATTCAAAATAGGAAAGAAGAATTAAAAAGGTAAAAAAGAAGTCAAAGAAGGTAAAGAAGAAGACAAAGAAGGTATAGAAGAAGTCAAAAAAGGTAAAGAAGTCAAAGAAGGTAAAGAAGAAGGTAAAGAAGGTAAAGAAGAAGGGAATTAAGGTAAAAAAGAAGGTAAAGAAGGTAAAGAAGAAGTCAAAGAAGGTAAAGAAGGAGTCAAAGAAGTAAAAGAAGGCTAAGAAGGTAAAGTAGAAGGTAATGAAGATGTCAAAGAAGATAAAGAAGAAGGTAGAGAATGTAAAAACGAAGGAAAAGAAGAATGTAAACAAGGAAAAGAAGTATTCAATGATGGTAAAGTAGAAGTCAAAGAAGGTAAAGAATATGGTAAAGAAGGTAAAGAAGAAGTCAAAGAAACTAAAGAAGTAGGTACAGAATGTAAAGAATAAGGTAAATAAGTTAAAGAAGAATGCAAAGAAGGAAAAGTACTAGGTTAAGAAGGTTAAGAAGAAGTCAAAGAAGGTACAGAAGAAGTCAAAGAAGGTAATGTAGAAGTCAAAAAATATAAGGAACAAGATAAAGAAGTTAAAGAAGAAGTCAAAGAAGGTAAAGAAGTCTAAGGAGGTAAAGAAGAAGTCAAAGAAGGTAAAGAAGAAGTCAAAGAAGGAAAAGAAGAAGGCAAAGAATGTAAAGTAGAAGGTAATGAAGATGTCAAAGAAGGGAAAGAAGATGATAGAGAACGTAAAAAAACAGGTAAAGAAGGATAAAGAAGAAGGTAAAGAAGGGAAAGAAGTATTCAAAGCTGGTAAATTAGAAGTCAAAGAACGTAAAGAAGAAAGTAAAGAAGGTAAAGAAGAAGGTCAAGAAGGTAAAGAAGGATTCAAAGAAGGAAAAGAAGGCTAAGAAGGTAAAGTAGAAGGTAATGAAGATGTCAAAGAAGATAAAGAAGAAGGTAGAGAATGTAAAAACGAAGGAAAAGAAGAATGTAAACAAGGAAAAGAAGTATTCAATGATGGTAAAGTAGAAGTCAAAGAAGGTAAAGAATATGGTAAAGAAGGTAAAGAAGAAGTCAAAGAAACTAAAGAAGTAGGTAAAGAATGTAAAGAATAAGGTAAATAAGTTAAAGAAGAATGCAAAGAAGGAAAAGTACTAGGTTAAGAAGGTTAAGAAGAAGTCAAAGAAGGTATAGAAGAAGTCAAAGAAGGTAATGAAGAAGTTAAAAAAGATAAGGCAATAGATAAAGAAGTTATAGAAGAAGTCAAAGAAGGTAAAGAAGATGGCAAAGAAGGAAAAAAGTCAAACAAAGTAAAAATGAAGGCAAAGAATGTAAAAGCGGAATGGAAAGAAGGTAAAGAAGAAGTCAAAGAAGGTAAAGAAGATGTCAAAGTAGGCAAAGAAGAATGTAAAAAATGTAAAGAAAAATTCAAAGAAGTTAAAGAAAGAGTCAAAAAAGGTAAAGAAGAAGTAAAAGAAGGTAAAGAAGGATTCAAAGAGAGTAAAGAAATAGTTAAAGAATGCAAAGTAGAAGTAAAAGTAGGTAAAAAAAAGATGTCAAAGAAGGGAAAGAAGAAGTCAAAGAAGGTGTAGAAGAGGTCAAAAAAGGTAAAGAAGTCAAAGAAGGTAAAGAACTAGTCAAGGAAAGTAAGGAGAAGTCACTGAAGGTAAAGAAGAAGGTAAGAATGTAAAGAAGTCAAAGAAGGTATAGAAGAAGGTCAAGAATGTAAAGAAGACATCAAAAAAGGTAAAGTATAATGACAAGAAGTTAAAGAAAAAGTCAAAGAAGGTAAAGAAGAAATAAAAGAAGGTACAGAAGTATTCAAAGGAGGTAAAGAAGAATTAAAAAGGTAAAGAAGAAGCCAAAGAATGTAAAGAAGAAGTCAAAGAAGTTAAAGAAGATGTCAAAGTAGGCAAAGAAGAATGTAAAAAAGGTAAAGAAGAAATCAAAGAAGTTAAAGAAAGAGTCAAAAAAAGGTACAGAAGAAGTCAAAGAAGGGAAAGAAGAAGGTCAAAATGTAAAGAAGACGTCAACAAAGGTAAAGTATAATGAGAAGTTAAAGAAAAACTCAAAGAAGTTAAAGAAGAAATAAAAGAAGGTAAAGAAGGATTCAAAGGAGGTAAAGAAGAATTAAAAAGGTAAAAGAGAAGTCAAAGAAGGTAAAGAAGTTTTCAAAGAAGGTAAAGAAGAAGGTAAAGAAGGTAAAGAAGAAGGTAAATAAGGTAAAGAAGAAGGTAGAGAAGGTAAAGAAGAAGTCAAAGAGAGTAAAGAAATAGTTAAAGAAGGTAAAGAAGAACGTCAATAAGGTAAAGAAGAAGGTAAAGAAGGAAAAGTACAAGGAAAAGAAGGTAAAGAAGTAGTCAAAGAAGGTAAAGAAGAAGGCAAAGAAGGTACAGAAGAAGTCAAAAAATGTAACGAAGTCAAAGAAGGTAAAGATGGATTCAAAGAAGGTAAAGAAGAAGTCAAAGAAGGTAAAGAAGAAGTCAAAGAAGATAAAGAAGGAGTCAAAGAAGCTAAGGAAGAAGTCAACAAAGGTAAAGTATAAAGCCAAGAAGTTAAAGAAAAATCAAAGAAGGTAAAGAAGATGTCAAAGAAGGTAAAGAAGTAGGTAAAGAAGGTAAAGAAGAAGTCAAAGAAGGTATAGAAGAGGTGGAAAAAGGTAAAGAAGTCAAAGAAGTTAAAGAAGAAGTCAAAGAAAGAGATGTCACTGAAGGTACAGAAGAAGGCAAGAAGGTAAAGAAGAAGTCAAAGAAGTTAAAGAAGTTCAAGAAGGTAAAGAAGAAGTAAAAGAAGGTAAAGAAGAAGGCAAAGAAGGTAATGTAGAAGGTAAAGAAGAAGTCAATGAAGGCTAAGAAGAAGGTAAAGAAGGTAAAGAAGAAGTCAAAGAAGGTAAAGAAGAGGTTGCAGAAGGTAAAGAAGAAGATAAAAAAAGTAAAGAAGAAGGCAAAGAAGGTAAAGTAGAAGGTAAAGAAGAAATCAAAGAAGGTAAAGAAGTAGGTAAAGAAGGTATAGACGAAGGTAAAGAAGGAAAAGAAGTATTCAAAGATGTAAAGAAGGTAAAGAAGAAGTCAAAGAATGTAAAGAAGGAGTCAAAGAAGGTATGGAAGAAGTCAAGAAGGTAAAGTATAATGCCAAGAAGTTAAAGAATGTACCGGCGGGTACAGGTTTTTACCGGTGGTCAGAGGGGTTTGGAAATAACCAAAATAGTCCTTTTACAATAAATCAGTTTTAATAAAAGGGGAAAAAAGGGAACTTACAGAACCAAGGGTCCAGCGGAGCAGAAGTTAACGTGGGGAATAGCAAACAGGGCTCCTTCCGGTGCCCCGATACTTTTTAAGGGTATCCTACTCCCCTGGGGCAGCCACGCCCCTGAACGCAGGGATTGGGCCAGCTGCCCCAACATCTCCCCCTTTTGTCTAAATAAGGCAGATTCAGAAACCAAATACAACTATATACAACGGGAACAGATCATATAAAATTACAAGAAGTAAACAATATCAGGCGAGGAGCATATAACAAAAAAATTTTACTAATCACTCTACTTTGGGAAGTCTAAATAATGTAGAAGGTAGCTACCATTATCTAATCTTCAACCCCTTCAAAGATCGGAGAAGGAAAGCAATATTACCAAAGCAACCAGGAAGCACAAACGAGAAACTTCCAAAATGTGCAACAGAAGACAGAGACAATTGACTACCTGGGCAACCACACGAAATCTTGATAGAAATATTGAGGCAACCAACTTTGGCTGAGGCCTGAAAAAACCTGACATACCATTATACAACGGCAAGGAACCTTTAGTAGAACTATCCTATCCTTTCTTGGCAAGATAAGACAATTCTGTTTTATCCACTTATGGATATTTCGTAGTTTAGTCAGTAATGGAGGTATGGGCTTTTCTTTGCCCCAAGGCCAGTTCTGCCAAATAGAAGACAAACTCCCAGTGGAGTGTCTTTGGTGCTCAATGTTCTCTCGGGAGTAGAGCATTGTTGCCAGGAGTGATTGTGTCTCATAATTACAAAACCCTAGGTTAGATTAAAGGCCATGTTCTACAGCTCTTCAAAGAGGTCGAAGATTATGCTATCTATACTAAATACAACCTCTATGTGTCTAAAAAACCTGATTATCCTAAATATAAATGTGACCAACATATAATTCTCAACACTTATCTAACTGTATGACTAATAGAATAGACAACTGTGCAATAAATGAAGACAATGATTTCCAAATGTAAACAGGGTCATTACATAAATAATATCTGAGGTAGAAATGTACATTGCAATATAGTAAACAATTTCATTACATAAATAATATCAGAGGTATAGATGTACATTGCAATATAGTAAACAATGTCAATATAACAATTGTTTCAAACAGAGGTAGTATCATACCCTCAATATATCAATATATATATCAATATATCAATATCAATAAATCAAAATATCAATATACAAGAATCAACACTCATATATCAATATATCAATATATATCAATATATCAATATACAAGAATCAACACTCATATTGTTTTTCAAAAAACAATAACTCACAAAAATCAATTATTCCTTCAGATCACCAGTTAATCCCTCCCCCACTTTTTTTAATATATACATACATATATATATCTATATATATCTATATATATCTATATATAGATATATATATATGTACACACATAATTTATACCCCTGAGTCCATATAAAGCCTTCCACAACCCGACAACCCTATACCATCCACCAATTAGTGTCCCTAAACCTGAAGGTAAACTTTGTTGGAAGGGGGGGCGTCGTCATCTAAGATTGCTTCCAGCTGACATAGGGGCGACTTTTCTTCTCAGGGGGTCCTGTGAAAGCAAATGATGGTAGAATACCCAGGGTAACATTTCATCTAGGAAAAATGTGTCCAGCCTCTGAATATTTTGAGGAAAACAGGCCAGAATGTTGTCAAAAATGTGCACTATTCAAAAGTGTTCTGTGCAGTTGGTACCAAAAAACAGGCCAAATATTAGCACTACAAAAACATGATGTCATAATAACCAGTTGGAGTTGATGTTGTGGGGCCCCGTCTTCATCCTGGCAACTGCAAAGATTACTGAAGAAAAAATTTGTCGTTTGTTGCAAGAAAGATAAGCATTGTCTACAAAGACTCATACAGACGTATACGTGCATATCGTCAATGAAAGGTGCATTAAAGACAACCATAGATATGAAGGAAGGCAAAAAAGGAACAGAAGAAGTCAAGTAAGGTAAAGATGTCAAATTAGGTAAAAAGGTGAAGAACAATTCAATGAACATTAAAGAAGATATCAAAGAAGGTAAAGAAATCAAAGAAGGTAAAGAAAAATGTAAAAAAGGTAAGGAGTAATTCAAAGAAGGTAAAGAAGTCAAAGAAGGTAAAGTATTATACAAAGAAATTAAAGAAAAAAGCAAAGAAGGTAAAGAAGAAGTCAAAGAATGTAAAGAAGGAGTCACAGGTGGTAGAGAAGTATTAAAAAGGTAAAGAAAAAAGTCAAAGAAAGTACAGAAGAAGTCAAAGAAGTTAAAGAAGAAGTCAAAGAAGGTAAAGAAGAATTCAAAAAATTAAAGAAGAAGTCAATGAAGGTAAAAAGAATTTAAAGAAGGTAAAGAAGAAGACAAGTAGGTAAAGAATAAGGAAAAGAAGGTAAAGTAGAAGGTAAAGAAAAAGTCAAAGAAAATAAAGAAGAAGGTAGAGAACAAAAAGAAGAAGGTAAAGAAGGTAAAGAAGAAGGTAAAGAAGGGAAAGAAGAAGTCAAAAAAGGTAAAGAAGTCAAAGAAGGTAAAGAAGGAGTCAAAGAAGCTAAGGAAGAAGTCAACGAAGGTAAAGTATAATGCCAAGAAGTTAAAGAAAAAGTCAAAGAAGGTAAAGAAGAAGACAAAGAAGGTAAAGAATAAATCAAAGAAGGTAACGGAGAAGGAAAAGAAGGTAAAGAAGGAGTCAAAAAAGGTAAGGAAGATGGTAAAGAAGGTCAAGAAGAATGTAAATGAGGTAAAGAAGAAGATAAAGAAGGTAAATAAGATGGCAAAGAAAGGAAAAAATTCAAAGAAGGTATAGAAGAGGTCAAAAAAGGTAAAGAAGTCAAAGAAGGTAAAGATGGATTCAAAGAAGGTAAAGAGGAAGTCAAAGAAGATAAAGAAGGAGTCAAAGAAGCTAAGGAAGAAGTCAACGAAGGTAAAGTATAAAGCCAAGAAGTTAAAGAAAAAGTCAAAGAAGGTAAAGAAGAAATAAAAGAAGGGAAAGAAGGATACAAAGGAAGAAAAGAAGAATTAAAAAGGTAAAAAAGAAGTCAACGAGGGTAAAGAAGAAGATAAAGAAGGTAAATAAGATGGCAAAGAAGGGAAAAAATTCAAAAAAGGTATAGAAGAGGTCAAAAACGGTAAAGGAGTCAAAGAAGGTAAAGAAGTAGTCAAGAATAGTAAAAAAGAAGTCACTGAAGGTAAAAAAGAAGGTAAGGAAGGTAAAGAAGAAGTCAAAGAACGTAAAGAGGAAGTCAAAGAAGGTAAAGAAGAAGGTAAAAAAGAAGACAAAGAAGGTATAGAAGAAGTCAAAAAGGGTAAAGAAGTCAGTGAAGGTAAAGAAGAAGGTAAAGAATGTAAAGAAGAAGTAAAAGAAGGTAAAGAAGAAGGTCAAAAAGGTAAAGAAGAAGTCAAAGAAGGAAAAGAAGGCAAAGAAGGTAAAGTAGAAGGTAATGAAGATGTCAAAGAAGATAAAGAAGAAGGTAGAGAACGTAAAAAAGAAGGTAAAGAAGAATGTAAACAAGGAAAAGAAGTATTCAATGATGGCAAAGTAGAAGTCAAAGAAGGTAAAGAATAAGGTAAAGAAGGTAAAGAAGAAGTCAAAGAAAGTAAAGAAGTAGGTAAAGAATGTAAAGAATAAGGTAAATAAGTTAAAGAAGAATGCAAAGAAGGAAAAGTACTAGGTTAAGAAGGTTAAGAAGAAGTCAAAGAAGGTACAGAAGAAGTCAAAGAAGATAAGGCAAAAGATAAAGAAGTTAAAGAAGAAGTCAAATAAGGTAAATAGAAGGCAAAGAAGGAAAAAAGAGTCAAAGAAAGTAAAAATGAAGGCAAAGAATGTAAAAGCGGAATGTAAAGAAGGTAAAGAAGAAGTCAAAGAAGGTAAAGAAGATGTCAACGTAGGCAAAGAAGAATGTAAAAAATGTAAAGAAAAAATCAAAGAAGTTTAAGAAAGAGTCAAAAAAGGTAAAGAAGAAGTAAAAGAAGGTAAAGAAGGATTCAAAGAGAGTAAAGAAATAGTTAAAGAACATAAAGAAGAAGTCAAAGAAGGTAAAGAAGATTTCAAAGAAGGTAAAGAAGAAGTCAAAGAAGGTGTAGAAGAGGTCAAAAACGGTAAAGAATTCAAAGAAGGTAAAGAAGTAGTCAAGGAAAGTAAGGAGAAGTCACTGAAGGTAAAGAATAAGGTAAGAATGTAAAGATGAAGTCAAAGAAGGTAAAGAAGAAGGTCAAGAATGTAAAGAAGGCATGGAAAAAGGTAATGTATAATGACAAGAAGTTAAAGAAAAAGTCAAAGAAGGTAAAGAAGACATAAAAGAAGGTAAAGAAGGATTCAATGGAGGTTTAATTCAAAGAAGAATTAAGAAGGTAAAAAGAAGTCAAAGAAGGTAAAGAAGATTGAACCGGCTTGAACCGGATTGAACTGGTCTGAACCAGTCTGAACAGGTCTGAAGTGGATTGAACCAGTTTGAATTGGACTGAACCAGTTTGAACTGGCTTGAACAGGATTGAACAGGTCTGTACCGGTTTTTACCGGTCTCAACTGGATTGATCCAGTTTGATCCGGTCTGAACCAGATTGAACCGGTCTGAACTGGTTTGAACTGGATTGAACTGGTCTGAACCGGACTGAACCGGTCTGAAACGGTTTGAACCGGATTGGACCGGTCTGATACGGATTGAACCAGTTTGAACTGGTCTGAACCGGTTTAAACCGGCATGAACCGGCTTGAACCGGCTTGAAGCGGATTGAACCAGTCTGAACCGGTCTGAATTGGTCTGAACAGGATTGAACCGGTCGAAACCAGTCTTAGCCGGTCTGAAGCGGTTTGTACCGGTCTGTGCAGGTTTGTACTGGTCTGAACTGGATGGAACCGGTTTGACCCGGTCTGAACCGGTTTGAACCATTCTGAACCGGCTTGAACTGGTCTTTACCAGTCTGAACCGAATTGAACAGGCTTGAACCGGCTTGAACCGGTCTGAACCAGATTGAACCGGTCTGAACCGGTTTGAACTGGTCTGAAGCGGTCTGAACCAGATTGAACTGGCTTGAATCGGTTTGAACCGGTCTGAACCGGTTTGAACCCGATTGAACCGGTCTGAACCGGATTGGACCGGTCTGAAACAGTCTGAAATAGATTGAACTGGTCTAAACCGGTCTGGACCGGTCTTAACCGGTCTGAACCGGTCTGAACCGGTTTGAACCGGTCTGAACCGGATTGAACCGGTCTGAACCGGATTGGACTGTATTGAACCTGTCTGAACCAGTCTGAACTGTTCTGAACTGGATTGAACTGGCTTGAACCAGATTGAACCGGTTTGAACTTGTCTGAGCCGGATTGAACCGGTCTGTACCGGTTTTCACGGGTCTGAACTGGATTGAACCGGTTTGACCCGGTCTGAACCGGATTGAACCAGTTTGACCCGGTTGAACCGGTCTGAACCGGATTTTACCGGTCTAAACCAGTCTTAGCCGGTCTGAGGCGGTTTGAACCGGTCTGAACTGGTTTGACCAGGTCAGAACTGGAGTGAGCCAGTCTGAACTGGTCTGAACCGGTCTGAACCAGATTGAACCGGTCTAAACTGGTCTGAACCGGTCTGAACCGGATTTCACCGGTCTAAACCAGTTTGAGCCGGTCTGAACCGGTCTGGACCGGTCTGAACCGGTCCGGACCGGTCTGAACCGGCCTGAACCGGATTGAACCGGTCTTAACTGGATTGAAACCGGTCTAAACCGGTCTGAACTGGATTGCACTGGTCTAAACCAGTTTGAGCCGGTCTGAACCAGTCTGAACCGGTCTGAAACGGATTGAAATGGCCTGAACCGGATTGGACAGTATTGAACCAGTCTGAACCAGTCTGAAATGGTCTGAACCGGATTGAACCGGTCTAAACCGGAGTGAACCACTCTGAGCTTTCTGAACCGGTCCGAACCGGATTTAACTGGTCTATACTGGTTTGTACCGGTCTCAACTGGATTGAACCAGTTTGACCCAGTCTGAACCAGATTGAACCAGTTTGACGCGGTCTGAACCGGATTGAACCGGTTTGAAACGGATTGTACTGCTCTAAACCAGTCTTAGCCGGTCTGAACCGGATTGAACCAGTCTGAACCGGATTGGACCGTATTGAACGGGTCTGAACTGGTCTGAACCGGATTGAACCGGCTTGAACAGGACTGAACCGGTTTGAACCGGTGTGCACTGGATTGAACAGGTCTGAACCGGTCTGGACCGGTCTGAACCGGTCTGGACCGGTCTGAACCGGCCTGAACCGGATTGAACCGGTCTTAACTGGATTGAAACCGGTCTAAACCGGTCTGAACCGGATTGAAACGGTCTGAACCAGTTTGAACTGGTCTGAACCGGTCTGAACCAGCTTGAACCGGATTGAACCGGTTTGAACCAGTCTGAGCCGGTCTGAACCGGTTTGAACCGGATTGAACCTGCTTGAACCGGCTTGAAACGGTCTGTATCGGTTTGTACCGGTCTGAATTGGATTGAACTGGTTTGACCCGGTCTGAACTGGATTGAATCAGTCTGAAATGGTCTGAGTTGGTCTGAACCGGTTTGAACCGGTCTAAACCAGTATGAGCCGGTCTGAACCGGTTTGAACCAGATTGAACCGGATTGAACTGGTCTAAACTGGATTGAACCGGTTTGACCCGGTCTGAACTGGATTGACCTGGTCTGAAGCTGTCTGAACGGGATTGAACTGGCTTGAACCGGTCTGAACCAGTTTGAACCAATTTGAACCGGTCTGTACCGGTCTGAACTGGATTGAATGGTTGGAACTAGTCTGAACGTTTTTGAACCGGATTGAACCAGTTTGAACCGGTCTGAAATGGATTGAAATGGTCTAAACCGGACTGAACCGGTCTGAGCCGGTCTGAACCGGTCCGAACCGGATTGAACCGGTGGAAAACAGTCTTAGTCGGCCTGAACCGTTTTGAACCATTCTGAACCAGTTTGAACTGTTCTGAACCGGTCTGAACCAGATTGAGCCGGTCAAAATCGGTCCGAACCGGTCTGAACCGGTTTGAACTGGTCTGAACCGGATTGTACCGGTCTGAAACGGTTTGAACCGGATTGAACCGGTCTGAACCGGATTGAACCGGTCTGAAATGGTTTGAACCGGATTGAACCGGTCTGAACCGGATTGAACTGGTCTGAAACGGTTTGAACCGGATTGAACCAGTCTAATACGGATTGGACCCGTCTGAACTGGTCTGAAGCGGATTGAACCAGTCTGAACCGGTCTGAACCGGATTGAAACGGTCTAAACCGGACTGAAACGGTCTGAGCCGGTCTGAACCAGTCTGAACCAGTTTGAACCGGTCTGAACCGGATTAAGCCGGTATGAACCGGTCTGTGCCGGTTTGTACTGGTCTGAACTGGATTGAACCGGTTTGACCTGGTCTGAACCGGTTTGAACCAGTCTGAACCGGTTTGAACTGGATTGAACCGGTCTGAACCAGTCTGAAGAGGTCTGAACCGGATTGAACCAGTTTGAATTGGACTGAACCGGTTTGAACCGGCTTAAACAGGATTGAACAGGTCTGTACCAGTTTGTACCGGTCTCAACTGGATTGAACCAGTTTGACCCGGTCTGAACCAGATTTAACCGGTTTGACGTGGTCTGAACCGGATTGAACCGGTTTGAACCGGATTGTACCGGTCTAAACAATTCTTAGCGGGTCTGAACCTTGATTGAAATGGTCTGAACCGGTTTGAACCGGTCTGAACCGGATTGGACTGTATTGAACCTGCCTGAACCAGTCTGAACTGTTCTGAACCGGATTGAACCGGCTTGAACCAGATTGAACCGGTTTGAACTGGTCTGAGCCGGATTGAACCGGTCTGTACCGGTTTGCATGGGTTTGAACTGGATTGAACAGGTTTGACCCGGTCTGAACCGGATTGAACCGGTTTGAACCGGTCCGAACCGAATTGTACCGGTCGAAACCAGTCTTAGTCGGACTGAACCGTTTTGAACCAGTCTGAACCAGTTTGAACTGTTCTGAACCGGTCTGAACCAGATTGAGCCGGTCTAAATCGGTCCGAACCGGTCTGAACCGGTTTGAACCAGTCTGAACCGGATTGAAACAGTCTAAACCAGTCTTAGCCGGTCTGAAGCGGTTTGACCCGGTCTGAACCGGTTTGAACCATTCTGAACCAGCTTGAACTGGTCTTTACCGGTCTGAACCGGATTGAACAGGCTTGAACCAGATTGAACCGGTCTGAAACGGATTGAAACGTTGTGAACCGGTTTGAACCGATCTGAACCGGTTTGAGCTGGTCTGAAGCGATCTGAACCGGATTGAACCGGCTTGAACCGGTTTGAACCGGTCTGAACCGGATTGAACCAGATTGAACCAGTCTGAACTGGATTGGACCGGTCTGAAACAGTCTGAACTAGATTGAACTGGTCTAAACCAGTTTGGACCACTCTTAACCAGTCCGAACCGGACTGAATCAGTCTGAACAGGTCTGAACCGGACTGAACCGGTCTGAGCCGATCTGAACCGGTCCGAACCGGATTGAACCGGTCGAAACCAATCTTAGCCGGCCTGAACCGGTTTGAACCGGTCTGAACCAGTTTGAACCGTTCTGAACCGGTCTAAACCAATTTGAACCAGATTGAACCGGTCTGAAACGGTCTGAACCGGTCTGAACCGGATTGGACTGGTCTGAACCGGATTGAACTGGTCTGAACCAGTCTGAACTGGTCTGAACCGGATTGAACCAGTTTTAACTGGTTTGAACCGGTTTGTACCGGCTTGAACCGGATTGAACCAGTCTGTACTGGTTTGTAACGGTCTGATCTGGATTGAACCGGCTTGAACCGGTTTGAACCGGTCTGAACCGGAGTGAGCCAGTCTGAACTGGTCTGTAACAGACGGAACCAGATTGAACCGGTCTAAACCGGTCTGAACCAGTCTGAACCGGTCTGAACTGGTCTGAACAGGATTAAACCGGTCTAAACCAGTCTTAGCCGGTCTGAACTGGATTGAACCGGTCTAAACCAGTCTGAGACGGTCTGAACCGGATTTAACTGGTCTTAACCGGATTGGGCCGTATTGAATCGGTCTGAAACAGTCTGAACTGCTCTGAACCGCATTGAACCAGCTTAAACCAGAACCGGTCTGAACCGGTCTGAACCGGATTGAACCAGTTTTAACTGGTTTGAACCGGTTTGTACCTGCTTGAACCGGATTGAACCGGTCTGTACCAGTTTGTTCCAATCTGAACTGGATTGAACCGACTTGAACCGGATTGAATCGGTCTGTACCGGTTTGTAACGGTCTGATCTGGATTGAACCGGCTTGAACCGGTTTGAACCGGTCTGAACCGGAGTGAGCCAGTCTGAACTGGTCTGTAACAGTCGGAACCAGATTGAACCGGTCTAAACCGGTCTGAACCAGTCTGAACCGGTCTGAACTGGTCTGAACAGGATTAAACCGGTCTAAACCAGTCTTAGCCGGTCTGAACCGGATTGAACCGGTCTAAACCAGTCTGAGACAGTCTGAACCGGATTTAACTGGTCTTAACCGGATTGGACCGTATTGAATCGGTCTGAAACAGTCTGAACTGCTCTGAACCGCATTGAACCAGCTTGAACCAGATTGAACCTGTTTGAACTGGTCTGAGCCGGATTGAACCGGTCTGAACTAGATTGAACTGGTCTAAACCGGTCTGGACCGGTCTTAACCGGTCCGAACTGCATTGAACCAGTCTGAACCGGATTGAACCGGTCTAAACCAGTCTGAACTGGTCTGAACAGGATTGAACTGGCTTGAACCGGATTAAACCAGTCTGTACTGGTTTGTACGGGTCTGAACTGGATGGAATCGGTTTGACCCGGTCTGAACCAGATTGAACCTGTCTGAACCAGATTGTACCGGTCTAAACCAGTCTTAGCCGGTCTGAGGCGGTTTGAACCGGTCTGAACCTGAGTAAGCCAGTCTGAACTGGTCTGAACCAGTCTGAAACAGATTGAACCGGTCTAAACTGGTCTGAACAGGTCTGAACCGGATTGAACCGGTCTGAACCAGATTTCACCGTTCTGAACCGGATTTCACCATTCTAAACCAGTTTGAGCTGGTCTGAACCGGTCTGAACCGGATTGAACCGGCCTGAACCAGATTGGACAGTATTGAACTGGTCTGAACCAGTCTGAAATGGTCTGAACCGGATTGAACCGTCTTGAACCGGATTGAACCGGTCTGAACCGGTTTGAACCGGTTTGAGCCGGTCTGTGCCGGTTTGTACTGGTCTGAACTGGATTGAACTGGTTGGAACTGGTCTGAACCGGTTTGAACAGGATTGAACCAGTTTAAACTGGTCTGAATCGGTTTGAACCGGTGTGAACCGGATTGAACCGGTCTAAACCTGTTTGAGCCGGTCTGAACCGGTTTGACCCGGTCTGAATCGTTTTGAAACGGTCTGAACCGGCTTGAACTGGTATGAACCGGTCTCAACCGGATTGAACAGGCTTGAACCGGATTCAACCAGTTTGAACCGGATTGAACCGGTCTGAACCAGTTTGAAAAGGTCTGAACCGGTTTGAACTTGTCTGAAACGGTCTGAACTGGATTGAAGCGGCTTGAAACAGATTGAACTGGTGTGAACCTCTCTGAACCAGATTGAACCAGTCTGAACCAGTTTGAACCGGATTGAACTGGTCTGAACTGGTCTGAACCAGATTGAACCAGTTAGAACTGGTGTGAACCAGTTTAAACCGGCGTGAACCGGATTGAACAGGCTTGAAGCAGATTGAACCAGTCTGAACCGGTCTGAATTGGTCTGAACAGGATTGAACCGGTCTGAACAGGAGTAAGCCAGTCTGGACTGGTCTGAACCGGTCTGAACCAGATTGAACCGGTCTAACCCGGTCTGAACCGGTCTGAACCGGTTTGAACCGGTCTGAACCGGATTTCACCATTCTGAACCGGATTTCACCAGTCTAAACCAGTTTGAGCTGGTCTGAACCGGTCTGAACTGGTCTGAACCGGTCTGAACCGGATTGAACCGGTTTGAACCGGTTTGAACTGGTCTGAAGCGGTCTGAACTGGATTGAACCGGCTTGAACCAGTCTGGGTTTGACCCGGTCTGAATTGTTTTGAAACGGTCTGAACCGGCTTGAACTGGTATGAACTGGTCTGAACCGGAATGAACAGGCTTGAACCGGATTCAACCAGTTTGAACCGGATTGAACCAGTCTGAACCAGTTTGAACAGGTCTGAACCGGTTTGAACTTGTATGAAACGGTCTGAACTATATTGAAGCGGCTTGAAACGGATTGAACTGGTGTGAACCTGTCTGAACCGGATTGAACCGGTCTGAACTGGTTTGAACCAGATTGAACCGGTCTGAACCAGTCTGAACTGGTCTGAACCGGATTGAACCAGTTTGAACTGGTCTGAACCGGTTTAAACCGGTGTGAACCAGGTTGAACTGGTTTGAAGCGGATTGAACCAGTCTGAACCGGTCTGAATTGTTATGAACAGGATTGAACCGGTCTGAACCGGTATGAACCGGTCTGAACAGGAGTAAGCCAGTCTGAACTGGTCTGAACCGGTCTGAACCAGATTGAACCGGTCTAACCCGGTCTGAACTGGTCTGAACCGGTTTGAACTGGTCTGAACCGGATTTCACCATTCTGAACCGGATTTCACCAGTCTAAACCAGTTTGAGCTGGTCTGAACCGGTCTGAACCGGTTTGAACCGGTCTAAACCGGATTAAACCAGTCTGAACTGGTTTGAACCGGCCTAAACCGGTCTAAACCAGATTAAACCAGTCTGAACTGGTTTGCACCAGCTTGAACCGGTCTAAACCGGTTAGAACCGGTCTAAACCAGATTAAACTGGTCTGAATTGGTTTGAACCGGTTTTAACAGGTCTGAACTGTTTGAACCGGTTTGAACCGGTCTGAACCATATTAAACCGGTCTGAACCGGTCTAAACCGGTTTGAACCGGTCTAAACCGGCTTGAACCGGTCTGAACCGGTTCGAACCGTTTTGAACCGGATTGAACTGGTCTGAACCGGATTAAACCGTTCTGAACCGGTCTAAACCGGTTTGAAAAGGTTTAAACTGTATTAAACGGTCTGAACCAGTCTGAATCGGATTGAACCGGTCTGAAACGGATTAAACTGGTCTGAACGGGTTTGCACCGGCTTGAACCGGTCTAAACCGGTTAGAACCGGTCTAAACCGGATTAAACCCGTCTTAACAGGTTTGAACAGGTCTGAACTGTTTTGAACCGGTTTGAACCGGTCTGAAGCAGATTAAACCGGTCTGAGCCGGTCTAAACCGGTTTGAAAAGGTATAAACCGGATTAAACCGGTCTGAACCGGTCTAAACCGGTTTAAACCGGTTAGAACCGGATAGAACCGTTTTGAACGGGATTGAACTGGTCTGAACAGGATGAAACCGGTCTGAACCGGTCTAAACCGGTTGAACCGGTCTAAACTGGTCTAAACCGGTTTGAACCGGACTAAACTGTATTAAAACGGTCTGAACCAGTCTGAACCGGTTTGAACCAGGCTCAAACGGATTAAACCGGTTTGAACAGGATTGAACTGGTTAAAAACAGATTGAACCATTCTGAACCGAGGTAAACCCATGTGAATCGGATTGAACTGGTTTGAACCGGATCGAACCGGTCTCAACCAGATTAAACGGGTCTGAACCGGTCTAAACCGGATTAAATTGGTCTGAACCGGATTGAAACGGTTTGAACCGGTCTGAACCGGTTTGAACCGGTTTGAACCAGTTTGAACCGGATTAAAACGGTCTGAACCAGTCTGAACCGGTTTAGCATTGTTAGAATGGACTGGAGTATTGCTTTTCTGTCTACATGCTGTACTTTGAAAGATAAGCATTTCTGTCTAAATGCTTTAGATGAAATTGAAGCACTTTCCTTTGAAAGTGTACTTATTTCTTTAGAAACTTGAGATAGAAACACACAAGCGTATCTCTCAAAAGAGAAACACTTGCAGTTAACAGTGTAAAGCATTGTTAGCAGGGAATGGTGTGTTGAATTTCTGTTTAAATGCTGTAGTGTAAAAGATAACTACTTTCTTTGGAAGTGTACTTATTTTTTAACAAGGTTGCAATAGAAACGCACATGCGTTAGTCTCAAAAGATGAGCACTTCCACCTAACAGTGTAAAGCATTGTTAGAAAGGAATATAGTATTGATTTTCTGTCTACATGCTGTACTTTGAAAGATAAGCATTTCTTTCTAAATGCTTTAGTTGAAATTGAAGCACTTTCCTTTGAAAGTGTACTTATTTCTTTAGAAACTTGAAAAAGAAACACACAAGCGTTTCTATCAAAAGGAAACACTTGCAACTAACAGTGTAAAGCATTGTTAGAAGCGAATGGTGTGTTGCATTTGTTTTTTAACGCTGTAGTTTAAAAGATAAGTACTTTCTTTGGAAGTATACCTATTTTTTTAGAAGTTTGCAATAGAAACGCACATGCGTTTTTCTCAAAAGATGAGCACTTGTTCCTAACAGTGTAAAGCATTGTTAGCAGGGAATGGTGTGTTGCATTTCTGTTCAAATGCTGTAGTTTAAAAGATAAGCACTTTCTTATAAAAGTATACTTATTTTTTTAGAATGTTGCAATAGAAACATACATGCGTTATTCTCAAAAGATGAGCACTTGCTCCTAACAGTGTAAAGCATTATTAGAATGGAATATAGTATTGCTTTTCTGTCTACATGCTGTACTTTGAAAGATAAGCATTTCTGTCTAAATGCTTTAGTTGAAATTGAAACACTTTCTTTGAAAGTGTACTTATTTCTTTAGAAACGAGATAGAACCACACAAGCGTTTCTCTCAAAAGAGAAACACTTGCAACTAACAGTGTAAAGCATTGTTAGAAGGGAATGGGGTGTTGCATTTCTGATTAAATGCAGTAGTTTAAAAGATACGTACTTTCTTTTGAAAGTATACTTATTTTTTAAGAAGGTTGCAATAGAAACTTACAGGCGTTATTCTCAAAAGATGAGCACTTGCTCCTAAAAGTGTAAAGCATTGTTAGAATGGAATATAGTATTGCTTTTCTGTCTACATGCTGTACTTTGAAATATAAGCATTTCTGTCTAAATGCTTTAGTTGAAATTGAAGCACTTTCCTTTGAAAGTGTACTTATTTTTTTAGAAACTTCAGATAGAAACACACAGCTCTTTCTCAAAAGAGAAACACTTGCAACTAACAGTGTAAAGCATTGTTAGAAGGGAATGGTGTGTTGAATTTCTGTTCAAATGCTGTAGTTTTAAAGATAAGCACTTTCTTATGAAAGTATACTTATTTTTTTAGAAGGTTGAGATAGAAACACACAAGCGTTTTTCTCAAAAGACGAGCACTTGCTTCTAACAGGGTAAAGCATTGTTAGAATGGACTGGAGTATTGATTTTCTGTCTACATGCTGTACTTTGAAAGATAAGCATTTCTGTCTAAAAGCTTTAGTTGAAATTGAAGCACTTTCCTTTGAAAGTGTACTTATTTTTTAGCAATTTGAGATAGAAACACACAAGCGTTACTCTCAAAAGAGAAACACTTGCAGTTAACAGTGTAAAGCATTGTTAGAAGGGAATGGTGTGTTGCATTTCTCTTTAAATGCTGTAGTTTAAAAGATAAGCACTTTCTTTGGAATTATACTTATTTTTAAGAAGGTTGCAATAGAAACGCACATGCGTTAGTCTCAAAAGATGAGCACTTGCTCCTAACAGTGTAAAGCATTGTTAGAATGGGATAGAGTATTGCTTTTCTGTCTACATGCTGTACTTTGAAAGATAAGCATTTCTGTCTGAATGCTTTAGTTGAAATTGAAGCACTTTCCTTTGAAAGTGTACTTATTTTTTAGCAATTTGAGATAGAAACACACAAGCGTTACTCTCAAAAGAGAAACACTTGCAGTTAACAGTGTAAAGCATTGTTAGAAGGGAATGGTGTGTTGCATTTCTCTTTAAATGCTGTAGTTTAAAAGATAAGTACTTTCTTTTGAAAGTATACTTATTGTTTAAGAAGGTTGCAATAGAAACGCACATGCGTTATTCTCAAAAGATGAGCACTTGCTCCTAACAGTGTAAAGCATTGTTAGAATGGAATAGAGTTTTGCTTTTCTGTCTACATGCTGTACTTTGAAAGATAAGCATTTCTGTCTAAATGCTTTAGTTGAAATTGAAGCACTTTCCTTTGAAAGTGTACTTATTTTTTAGAAACTTCAGGTAGAAACACACAGCTCTTTCTCAAAAGAGAAACACTTGCAACTAACAGTGTAAAGCATTGTTAGAAGCGAATGGTGTGTTGCATTTCTTTTTTAACGCTGTAGTTTAAAAGATAAGTACTTTCTTTGGAAGTATACTTATTTTTTTAGAAGTTTGCAATAGAAACGCACATGCGTTTTTCTCAAAAGATGAGCACTGGTTCCTAACAGTGTAAAGCATTGTTAGCAGGGAATGGTGTGTTGCATTTCTGTTCAAATGCTGTAGTTTAAAAGATAAGCACTTTCCTTTGAAAGTATACTTATTTTTTTAGAAGGTTGCGATAGAAACGCACATGCGTTTTTCTCAAAAGACGAGCACTTGCTTCTAACAGTGTAAAGCATTGTTAGAATGGAATGTAGTATTGATTTTCTGTCTACATGCTGTACTTTGAAAGATAAGCATTTCTGTCTAAATGCTTTAGTTGAATTTGAAGCACTTTCTCTGAAAGTGTACTTATTTCTTTAGGAACGAGATAGAAACACACAAGCGTTTCTCTCAAAAGAGAAACACTTGCAGTTAACAGTGTAAAGCATAGATAGCAGGGAATGGTGTGTTGCATTTCTGTTTAAATGCTGTAGTTTAAAAGATAATTACTTTATTTGGAAGTATACTTATTTTTTAACAAGGATGCAATAGAAACGCACATGCATTTTTCTCAAAAGACGAGCACTTGCTCCTAACAGTGTAAAGCATTGTTAGAATTGGATAGAGTATTGCTTTTCTGTCTACATGCTGTACTTTGAAAGATAAGCATTTCTGTCTAAATGCTTTAGTTGAAATTGAAGCACATTTTTGAAAGTGTACTTATTTCTTTAGGAACGAGATAGAAACGCACAAGCATTTCTCTCAATAGGGAAATACTTGCAACTAACAGTGTAATGCATTGTTAGAAGGGAATGGTGTGTTGCATTTCTCGTTAAATGTAGTAGTTTAAAATGTAAGTACTTTCTTTTGAAAGTATACTTATTGTTTAAGAAGATTGCAATAGAAACGCACATGCGTTATTCTCAAAAGATGAGCACTTGCTCCTGACAGTGTAAAGCATTGTTAGAATGGAATATAGTATTGATTTTCTGTCTACATGCTGTACTTTGAAAGATAAGCATTTCTGTCTAAATGCTTTAGTTGAAATTGAAGCACTTTCCTTCGAAAGTGTACTTATTTTTTTAGAAACTTCAGATAGAAACACACAGCTCTTTCTCAAAAGAGAAACACTTGCAACTAACAGTGTAAAGCATTGTTAGAAGCGAATGGTGTGTTGCATTTCTTTTTTAACGCTGTAGTTTAAAAGATAAGTACTTTCTTTGGAAGTATTCTTATTTTTTTAGAAGTTTGCAATAGAAACGCACATGCGTTTTTCTCAAAAGATGAGCACTTGTTCCAAACAGTGTAAAGCATTGTTAGCAGGGAATGTTGTGTTTCATTTCTGTTCAAATGCTGTAGTTTAAAAGATTAGCACTTTCCTTTGAACGTATACTTATTTTTCTAGAAGGTTGAGATAGAAACGCACATGCGTTTTTCCTAAAAGACGAGCACTTGCTTCTAACAGTGTAAAGCATTGTTAGAATGGAATGTAGTATTGATTTTCTGTCTACATGCTGTACTTTGATAGATAAGCATTTCTGTCTAAATGCTTAAGTTGAAATTGAAGCACTTTCCTTTGAAAGTGTACTTATTTCTTTAGAAACTTCAGATAGAAACGCACAAGCATTTCTCTCAAAAGAGAAACACTTGCAACTAACAGTGTAAAGCATTGTTAGAAGGGAATGGTGTGTTGAATTTCTGTTCAAATGCTGTAGTTTTAAAGATAAGCACTTTCTTATGAAAGTATACTTAATTTTTTAGAAGGTTGAGATAGAAACGCACATGAGTTTTTCTCAAAAGACGAGCAATTGCTTCTAACAGGGTAAAGCAATGTTAGAATGGACTGGAGTATTGCTTTTCTGTCTACATGCTGTACTTTGAAAGATAAGCATTTCTGTCTAAATGCTTTAGTTGAAACTGAAGCACTTTCCTTTGAAAGTGTACTTATTTTTTAGCAATTTGAGATAGAAACACACAAGCGTTACTCTCAAAAGAGAAACACTTGCAGTTAACAGTGTAAAGCATTGTTAGAAGGGAATGCTGAGTTGCATTTCTCTTTAAATGCTGTAGTTTAAAAGATAAGCACTTTCTTTGGAATTATACTTAATTTTTAAGGAGGTTGCAATAGAAACGCACATGCGTTTTTCTCAAAAGATGAGCACTTGTTCCTAACAGTGTAAAGCATTGTTAGCAGGGAATGGTGTGTTGCATTTCTGTTCAAATGCTGTAGTTTAAAAGATAAGCACTTTCCTTTGAACGTATACTTATTTTTCTAGAAGGTTGAGATAGAAACGCACATGCGTTTTTCTCAAAAGACGAGCACTTGCTTCTAACAGTGTAAAGCATTGTTAGAATGGACTGGAATATTGATTTTCTGTCTACATACTGTACTTTGAAAGATAAGCATTTCTGTCTAAATGCTTTAGTTGAAATTGAAGCACTTTACTTTGAAATTGTACTTATTTTTTAGAAACTTGAGATAGAAACACACAAGCATTTACTCTCAAAAGAGAAACACTTGAAAATAACAGTGTAAAGCATTGTTAGAAGGGAATGGTGTGTTGCATTTCTCTTTAAATGCTGTAGTTTAAAAGATAAGTTCTTTCTTTGGAAGTATACTTATTTTTTAAGAAGGTTGTGATAGAAACGCACATGCGTTTTTCTCAAAAGATGAGCACTTGTTTCTAACAGTGTAAAGCATTGTTAGAATGGACTGGAGTATTGCTTTTCTGTCTACATGCTGTACTTTGAAAGATAAGCATTTCTGTCTAAATGCTTTAGTTGAAATTGAAGCACTTTCCTTTGAAAGTGTACTTATTTTTTTAGAAACTTCAGATAGAAACACACAGCTCTTTCTCAAAAGAGAAACACTTGCAACTAAGAGTGTAAAGCATTGTTAGAAGCGAATGGTGTGTTGCATTTCTTTTTTAACGCTATAGTTTAAAAGATAAGTACTTTCTTTGGAAGTATACTTATTTTTCTAGAAATTTGCAATAGAAACGCACATGCGTTTTTCTCAAAAGATGAGCACTTGTTCCTAACAGTGTAAAGCATTGTTAGCAGGGAATGGTGTGTTGCATTTCTGTTCAAATGCTGTAGTTTAAAAGATAAGCACTTTCCTTTGAACGTATACTTATTTTTCTAGAAGGTTGAGATAGAAACGCACATGCGTTTTTCTCAAAAGACGAGCACTTGCTTCTAACAGTGTAAAGCATTGTTAGAATGGACTGGAATGTTGATTTTCTGTCTACATACTGTACTTTGAAAGATAAGCATTTCTGTCTAAATGCTTTAGTTGAAATTGAAGCACTTTACTTTGAAAGTGTACTTATTTTTTAGCAATTTGAGATAGAAACACACAAGCGTTACCCTCAAAAGAGAAACACTTGCAATTAACAGTGTAAAGCATTGTTAGAAGGGAATGGTGTGCATTTCTCTTTAAATGCTGTAGTTTAAAAGATAAGCACTTTTTTGGAATTATACTTATTTTTAAGAAGGTTGCAATAGAAACGCACATGCGTTAATCTCAAAAGATGAGCACTTGCTACTAACAGTGTAAAGCATTGTTAGAATGGCCTGGAGTATTGCTTTTCTGTCTACATGCTGTACTTTGAAAGATAAGCATTTCTGTCTAAATGCTTTAGTTGAAATTGAAGCACTTTCCTTTGAAAGTGTACTTATTTTTTAGCAATTTGAGATAGAAACACACAAGCGTTACTCTCAAAAGAGAAACACTTGCAATTAACAGTGTAAAGCATTGTTAGAAGGGAATGGTGTGTTGCATTTCTCTTTAAATGCTGTAGTTTAAAAGATAAGCACTTTCTTTGGAATTATACTTATTTTTAAGAAGTTTGCAATAGAAACGCACATGCGTTTTTCTCAAAAGATGAGCACTTGCTTCTAACAGGGTAAAGCATTGTTAGAATGGACTGGAGTATTGATTTTCTGTCTACATGCTGTACTTTGATAGATAAGCATTTCTGTCTAAATGCTTAAGTTGAAATTGAAGCACTTTCCTTTGAAAGTGTACTTATTTCTTTAGAAACTTCAGATAGAAACGCACAAGCATTTCTCTCAAAAGAGAAACACTTGCAACTAACATTGTAAAGCATTGTTAGAAGGGAATGGTGTGTTGAATTTCTGTTCAAATGCTGTAGTTTTAAAGATAACCACTTTCTTATGAAAGTATACTTATTTTTTTAGAAGGTTGAGATAGAAACGCACATGCGTTTTTCTCAAAAGACGAGCACTTGCTTCTAACAGGGTAAAGCATTGTTAGAATGGACTGGAGTATTGATTTTCTGTCTACATGCTGTACTTTGAAAGATAAGCATTTCTGTCTAAATGCTTTAGTTGAAATTGAAGCACCTTCCTTTGAAAGTGTACTTATTTTTTAGCAATTTGAGATAGAAACACACAAGCGTTACTCTCAAAAGAGAAACACTTGCAGTTAACAGTGTAAAGCATTGTTAGAAGGGAATGGTGTGTTGCATTTCTCTTTAAATGCTGTAGTTTAAAAGATAAGCACTTTCTTTGGAATTATACTTATTTTTAAGAAGGTTGCAATAGAAGCGCACATGCGTCAGTCTCAAAAGATGAGCACTTGCTCCTAACAGTGTAAAGCATTGTTAGAATGGCCTGGAGTATTGCTTTTCTGTCTACTTGCTGTACTTTGAAAGATAAGCATTTCTGTCTAATGCTTTATTTGAAATTGAAGCACTTTCGTTTGAAAGTGTACTTATTTCTTTAGAACCTTCAGATAGAAACGCACAAGCGTTTCTCTCAATAGGGAAACACTTGCATCTAACAGTGTAATGCATTGTTAGAGGGGAATGGTGTGTTGCATTTCTGTTTAAATGTAGTAGTTTAAAATGTAATACTTTCTTTTGAAAGTATACTTATTTTTTAAGAAGGTTGCAATAGAAACGCACATGCGTTATTCTCAAAGATGAGCACTTGCTCTTAACAGTGTAAAGCATTGTTAGAATTGAATATAGTATTGCTTTTCTGTCTACATGCTGTACTTTGAAAGATAAGCATTTCTGTCTAAATGCTTTAGTTGAAATTGAAGCACTTTCTTTGAAAGTGTACTTATTTCTTTAGAAACGAGATAGAAACACACAAGCGTTTCTCTCAAAAGAGAAACACTTGCAGTTAACAGTGTAAAGCATAGATAGCAGGGAATGGTGTGTTGCATTTCTGTTTAAATGCTGTAGTTTAAAAGATAATCACTTTATTTGGAAGCATACTTATTTTTTAACAAGGATGCAATAGAAAGGCACATGCGTTATTCTCAAAAGATGAGCACTTGCTCCTAACAGTGTAAAGCATTGTTAGAATTGGATAGAGTATTGATTTCTGTCTACATGCTGTACTTTGAGAGATAAGCATTTTTGCCTAAATGCTTTAGTTGAAATTGAAGCACTTTCCTTTGAAAGTGTACTTATTTCTTGAGAAACTTGAAATAGAACATACAAGCGTTTCTCTCAAAAGAGAAACACTTGCAACTAACAGTGTAAAGCACTGTTAAAAGGGAATGGTGTGTTGCATTTCTGATTAAATGCAGTAGTTTTAAAGATAAGTACTTTCTTTTGAAAGTATACTTATTTTTTAAGAAGGTTGCAATAGAAACACACATGCGTTATTCTCAAAAGTTGAGCACTTGCTCCTAACAGTGTAAAGCATTGTTAAAATGGAATATAGTATTGATTTTCAGTCTCCATGCTGTACTTTGAAAGATAAGCATTTCTGTCTAAATGCTTTAGTTGAAATTGAAGCACTTTCTTTGAAAGTGTTCTTATTTCATTAGAAACGATATAGAAACACACAAGCGTTTCTCTCAAAAGAGAAACACTTGCAGTTAACAGTGTAAAGCATTGTTAGAAGGGAATGGTGTGTTGCATTTCTGATTAAATGCTGTAGTTTAAAAGATAATTACTTTCTTTGGAAGTATACTTATTTTTTAGCAATGTTGCGATAGAAACGCACATGCGTTTTTCTCTAAAGACGAGCACTTGCTTCTAACAGTGTAAAGCATTGTTAGAATGGAATGTAGTATTGATTTTCTGTCTACATGCTGTACTTTGAAAGATAAGCATTTCTGTCTAAATGCTTTAGTTGAAATTGAAGCACTTTCCTTGAAAGTGTACTTATTTCTTTAGAAATTTGAGATAGTAACACACAAGCATTTCTCTCAAAAGAGAAATACTTGCAATTAATAGTGTAAAGCATTGTTAGAAGGGAATGGTGTGTTGCATTTCTGTTTAAATGCTGTAGTTTAAAAGATAAGCAGTTTCCTTTGAACGCATACTTATTTGTTTAGAAGGTTGCAATAGAAACGCACATGCGTTATTCTCAAAAGATGAGCACTTGCTCCTAACAGTGTAAAGCATTTTTAGAATGTAATATAGTATTGATTTTCTGTCTACATGAGGTACTTTGAAAGATAGGCATTTCTGTCTAAATGCTTTAGTTGAAATTGAAGCACTTTCCTTTGAAAGTGTACTTATTTTTTTAGAAACTTCAGATAGAAACACACAGCTCTTTCTCAAAAGACAAACACTTGCAACTAACAGTGTAAAGCATTGTTAGCAGGGAATGTTGTGTTGCATTTCTGTTCAAATTCTGTAGATTAAAAGATAAGCACTTTCCTTTGAACGTATACTTATTTTTCTAGAAGGTTGAGATAGAAACGCACATGCGTTTTTCTCAAAAGACGAGCACTTGCTTCTAACAGTGTAAAGCATTGTTAGAATGGAATGTAGTATTGATTTTCTGTCTACATGCTGTACTTTGATAGATAAGCATTTCTGTCTAAATGCTTTAGTTGAAATTGAAGCACTTTCCTTTGAAAGTGTACTTATTTCTTTAGAAACTTCAGATAGAAACGCACAAGCATTTCTCTCAAAAGAGAAACACTTGCAACTAACAGTGTAAAGCATTGTTAGAAGGGAATGGTGTGTTGTATTTCTGTTCAAATGCTGTAGTTTTAAAGATAAGCACTTTCTTATGAAAGTATACTTATTTTTTTAGAAGGTTGAGATAGAAACGCACATGTGTTTTTCTCAAAAGACGAGCACTTGCTTCTAACAGGGTAAAGCATTGTTAGAATGGCCTGGAGTATTGCTTTTCTGTCTACATGCTGTACTTTGAAAGATAAGCATTTCTGTCTAAATGCTTTAGTTGAAATTGAAGCACTTTCCTTTGAAAGTGTACTTATTTTTTTAGAAACTTCAGGTAGAAACACACAGCTCTTTCTCAAAAGAGAAACACTTGCAACTAAGAGTGTAAAGCATTGTTAGAAGCGAATGGTGTGTTGCATTTCTTTTTTAACGCTATAGTTTAAAAGATAAGTACTTTCTTTGGAAGTATACTTATTTTTCTAGAAGTTTGCAATAGAAACGCACATGCGTTTTTCTCAAAAGATGAGCACTTGTTCCTAACAGTGTAAAGCATTGTTAGCAGGGAATGGTGTGTTGCATTTCTGTTCAAATGCTGTAGTTTAAAAGATAAGCACTTTCCTTTGAACGTATACTTATTTTTCTAGAAGGTTGAGATAGAAACGCACATGCGTTTTTCTCAAAAGACGAGCACTTGCTTCTAACAGTGTAAAGCATTGTTAGAATGGACTGGAATGTTGATTTTCTGTCTACATACTGTACTTTGAAAGATAAGCATTTCTGTCTAAATGCTTTAGTTGAAATTGAAGCACTTTACTTTGAAAGTGTACTTATTTTTTAGCAATTTGAGATAGAAACACACAAGCGTTACCCTCAAAAGAGAAACACTTGCAATTAACAGTGTAAAGCATTGTTAGAAGGGAATGGTGTGCATTTCTCTTTAAATGCTGTAGTTTAAAAGATAAGCACTTTTTTGGAATTATACTTATTTTTAAGAAGGTTGCAATAGAAACGCACATGCGTTAATCTCAAAAGATGAGCACTTGCTACTAACAGTGTAAAGTGTTGGGGCAGCTGGCCCAATCCCTGCGTCCAGGGGCGTGGCTGCTCCAGCGGGGTAGCCATGCCCCTTAAATAGGATTGGGGAGCCGGAAGGCGCCCCGTTCGTTTGCCCCGCGGTCACTCCGCTGGACCCTTGGTTCTGTAAGTTCCCTTATCTCCCTTTGTATTAAACTTGAATAATTATAAAAGGACTATTTTTGGTTATTTCCAATCTTCGCCGCATCATCTGGCGCTCCAACGTGGTGCTAAATCCACTTAAAAACCTCGTGGGTCAAACCGCGACTCGCTTTGGCCCCGCGGCCCGGCCGGAGCCCGCGCTCCCCCCTCCCTCCCAGACGAAACCGCGCCTGAAACCAGGCCTGCTGCCCGGGAGCTGTTTGCCCGGTCTCACGGGCTGCTCCGCGCGCTGCGGGCGGGTGGATCCGGCTCAACTTTAATTAAGCTGATTGAGCCGGAGAACGCATTTTTTTTAATTATTATTATTCCCACGCCTCCATTCGGTGCAACGCAGTATCCTTTACTGTGCTGGGCCGGCTGCTTTGCTCGGTCCAGAAGCTGTTTGCCCGTCCTCACTGGTCGCTCCGCTCCGCGCAGCGGGGACCAGAATCCGCAGCTCCCTCCTGCGCTTACCGTGCGTCCCAGTAGCCAGGTACAGACACCCGCCATTGAAAGCCGTCCGCGGGCGCCCGCGCGCGATCCGCCCCCTCGGCTTCCCTCAGCTCTTTGCCGCGCGCCGCTCTCGCGCCCCGCTGCACTCCCCCTCCCCACACCTCAGGGCCAAGTCGCCCGCCAAATCGTTTGTGAAGTTCTTGCAGGGAACCGAAGCCCCGCCCCGCCACTTCGCCGCTGCTTCCACAGCTACGGTGCTCTGCGCGGAACGCCATCTTTGGTTTCCTACACACGTGAAACTCGGGGCCCTACGCCATCTAGTGGCAGACAACGGTAATTACAGGTAATTTTTCATTTGATTAAAAATCAACCGTTCGGATTGACAATGTCCGACAATATCACTATTAACGGATTCTATAACTTGTTCAACCACACGATGACTGAATTTTTGAGCGATACAGATGTGGTTTCCCTTGGCTGGATATTTACAGGGTTTGGTATCTTCTTTATTTTTGTTTGTTTCATTACAACGTGGTTGGGAAATAAAAAGGAGATAGAGTCCTTACAGGCAGGAGCTAAAAAACTAAACAAGGACATAAATGGTTTGGAAAACACTAATAAACAGCTTGAAAAGATGGTTGCAGCTCTCGAGGAAAGGGATAAGAGACTTTCCTCTGAGATGGCTTTGTTACTTGAGAAATTTGGAACTTTCGAGGAGAAGTTTGAATTTCATGAGGAAAGGAATAACAGATCTCTCTCGGAGATGACTTTATCGCTTGAGAGAAAAATGCAAGGTATGGAGTCAGGAACAACGGATCTGAATCATAAGTTACAATCTCTGTCGGTAGGAACTGAAACATTATCTGAGGAGATTCGAACCGTTAAATGTATTAACAAGACTTTATCAAAGAGCTATGAAAGATTGCTGGACAGAATTTCAATACAAGATGGCACCATTCATGCCATGAAAATTCTGTCCAAGGATGAGACGTTATCGGTATTGGACAAACTTCATACCCTTGAATCCTCTATGAAAGCCTTGGAACATAATACTGGGCAAGAGATTGAGGCATTGCAGAAGGCAATGGTAAATAGATTTGAAAAGATCGAGGAACTTATGGACTCTCATGAACAGGAGCGAATAGTACAAAAGAAAGTCCCAACCCCATCGAATAGAACTCTCCGGGATAGCTTCAATAGAACTCTACCTATTTTCCCAGTAATAACTACAGAAAAGGTGACTGGTTCTAAAAACCCTAAGATCACCAAGGAATATACATGGGAACCTATCCGTATGAATGATCTGAAAGAAATTAAACAAGCTGTTATGAATTTTGGGATGCATAGCTCCTTTGTTAAGGAGATGCTAAAGTCTTGGTCCCTTACAATTAACCCAACCCCTAGGGACTGGTTGGACCTAGTCTCAGCTGTGTTAGAGAACGGTCATCAGTTGAGCTGGAAGTGCATGTTTAGACAAGAGGCCAGGCTTTTAGAACAGCAGGAAAGATCAAAGGGAGTTGACATCACCCTAGATCAAATTATGGGTGAAGGACTTTATTCTGATCCTCTAGAACAAGCTAATTATGATGAACACACTCTATCCATATGTACTACCGCAGCCTTGAAGGCTTGGGACAGGGTTCAAGACCCAAGACAGAGAACGGAATCATATATCAGAGTTAAACAAGATCCGAGAGAACCATTTGTGGACTTTTTACATAGACTAACTAAAGCTGTACACATAGGGATATCTGACCCAGAGGCAAGGCAGGTAATAATTGAGTCCTTGGCTTATGAGAATGCCAATGTAGAGTGCAAAAGGGTATTGACGCCCCTAAAGATCAGATCAGCACCCCTGGAGGAATGGGTCTTACATACAATGAATATTGAATCGAATGAGCTTCACGCCCATCACGCCCATCACGCCCATCACGCCGATAAGTGGGTAGAAGATGCCATTGCCAACGGTACAAGAAGATATCAGAATACCAAATGTTTTAATTTTGGCAGAATAGGACATATGAAACGGAATTGCAGACAAAGGACTTACAGAAATAATAATAATAATAATGCCTTTGCCAGGAATAACAGGAATAGAAGGCCTCAGCCTTCAGGGTTATGTAGGAGATGTGGGAAAGGCAGACATTGGGACAGCGAATGCAAATCATCAAGAGATAGGCAAGGAAATCCGTTGCAGGCGGGAAACGCCATGGGGGGCCTCTCGCAGGCCCCCATGGCGAATGTGGTCCAGTCATTTCCCGTTACAACGGAGAACATGCCTTGTCAGGACAATTAGAAATCCCCATGTCTGCTGTTGGAAGCGAAAATAGCCCAAGAGATGAATTACGTGTATTTTGGCAAACTTCTATAAGTGATCAAAGACCAAAGTTAAGAGTGTGTGTAAATGGCATTTTCATTACTGGCCTGCTGGACACAGGAGCGGATGTTAGTATCATTACTCCAGAATCTTGGCATCCGTATTGGCCACTACAGGATGTAAATGTTCGACTTTTGGGAATTGGGACCCTATCTCGAGTAAGGCAAAGCACTAGATGGGTCGAATGCATCGGTCCTGAGGGACAGATAGGAAAATTAAGGCCATATGTAGCTAATATTGCAGTAAATTTATGGGGTCGTGACCTATTGCAGCAATGGAATACTCAAATTAACATTCCTGCTGCCTCTAGAGCATATATTTCTGAGGAAAACATCAAAAGGTATTACAGATGGCGAAAACCAGCCATTCGGGCTGTACAAGAACACAAACCAATGGATGCCCCTCCAGAACCACCAACGGCCCTACCTCTAAAATGGTTGACTGAGAAACCGATATGGACAAAACAATGGCCTTTATCTGAGGAAAAGTTGCAAGCTTTAGAACAGCTAGTACAAGAGCAATTGGATGCTCGACATATAGAAGAATCTACCAGCCCTTGGAATTCTCCTGTATTTGTGGTTAAGAAAAAATCTGGTAAATGGAGAATGGTGACGGATCTCAGAGCTATAAACAGGATTATTCAACCTATGGGCTCTCTGCAATCTGGACTTCCTTTGCCTTCTCTATTACCAAAAGGATGGCCTCTCATAGTTATTGATTTGAAGGACTGTTTCTTCACAATACCTTTACAAGAAAAGGATAGAGAAAAGTTTGCCTTCACTGTACCTACTTATAATAACTCTCAACCTACCAAGAGATACCAGTGGACCGTCCTCCCACAGGGCATGTTGAACTCTCCTACCCTGTGCCAATATTTTGTGAATCAACCATTACAAATAATACGCAAGATGTTTCCCAAATCCGTTGTTTATCATTATGTCGACGACATATTATTGTCTGACTCAGACATGGATACCTTAGAGAAACTGTTTGAAGTGGTAAAAACAGTTCTACCTAAATGGGGATTACAGATTGCTCCGGAGAAAATTCAGAGAGGAGATTCTGTTGATTATCTAGGTTATAGAATAGGTTTGCAAAAAATTAAGACACAAAAGGCACAAATTAGGAGAGATCAGCTGCATACTCTTAATGACTTTCAAAGGTTGTTGGGAGACATTTCCAGCCTTCGACCGGCTGTTGGGATAACACCTGATATGATAGTTCACTTAAACAAAACCTTAGATGGAGAAAGAGACCTAAACAGTCCCAGAGAATTAACAGCTGAAGCAGAAAAAGAACTGACAATGATTGAAGAAAGATTGCAAGAAGCACATGTGGATAGGGTGAATCCAGAACTCAGTAGTATTCTCGTTATATTGCCTTCAAAAATTTCTCCTACAGGAATTCTAATGCAAAGAGATGATATTATTTTAGAGTGGCTCTTTCTACCTCATAAGCCAAGTAAGAAATTAAAAACCTATGTGGAAAAGGTTTCTGAACTAATCATAAAAGGTAAATTGAGACTTCGCCAACTAGCAGGCATAGACCCAGCAGAAATCATAGTGCCTTTCACCGCTGATGAGATACGAAAATTGTGGGAAGATAATGAACCATGGCAAAGAGCTTGTGCTAATTTTTTTAGGAGAAATTAATAACAACTATCCAAAAAGCAAAAGGCTTAACTTTATAAAGAGAACTTCTTGGATTCTTCCTCGAATTGTCCGTGATGCTCCGATAACTGGAGCCCGCACGTTTTATACTGATGCTAATAAATCAGGGAAGGCAGGCTACAAATCAGAAGACTTGAGTAAGGTGGAACAAAGTCCTTATGATTCTGTCCAAAAGGCAGAGTTATTTGCCATTCTTATGGTGCTAAGGGATTTTAAGGAACCTCTTAACATTGTTACTGACTCACAATATGCAGAAAGAGTTATTTTACATATTGAAACTGCCGAATTCATACCTGATGATACTGAGCTAACCTCATTGTTTATCCAGGTACAAGAAATGATCAGGAACAGACTTTGCCCTATGTATATAACACACATCCGATCCCATACGGGTCTGCCAGGTCCTTTAGCACGTGGCAATGCAGATATTGATCAGCTATTGATTGGTAGTGTGCTGCAGGCTTCCGAATTTCATGAAAAGCATCATGTCAATAGCAAAGGCTTGAAAAAAGAGTTTTCTATTACATGGCAACAAGCTAAGGAGATTGTAAAGAAATGCCCTACTTGCTCTTTCTATAACCAAGCACCACTGCCTGCAGGGACTAATCCAAAGGGCACCAAAAGGAATGAAATTTGGCAGATGGATTTGTTCCATTTTGCAGAATTTGGAAAATTAAAATATGTACATCATACCATTGACACTTATTCAGGATTCCAATGGGCAACTGCTTTAAGCTCAGAAAAGGCCGATTCAGTAATCACTCACTTATTAGAAGTCATGGCCATCATGGGTATACCTGCGCAAATAAAGACGGATAATGGTCCAGCTTATGTCTCTAGAAAAATGAAACGGTTTTTTGCCTATTATAATATTAAGCATGTTACAGGCATACCCTACAATCCTACAGGTCAAGCAGTCATTGAAAGATCAAATAGGACGATAAAGGAAATGTTAAACAAGCAAAAGGGGGTGGAGAATACCCCCAGAAATAGATTACATAATGCTTTACTAACTTTGAATTTTCTCAACGCTAATGAAAAGGGGATAACGGCTGCAGAGAGACATTGGATAATGGAAAAGTCTGTTGAATTAAATCAACCAGTTTATTTCAAGGATGTGCTAACCTCACAATGGAAGCCAGGGGATGTGCTGCGTTGGGGAAGGGGTTTTGCTCTTGTCTCCACAGGAGAAGAAAAATCGTGGATACCATCAAAATTAATAAAGGTTCGGTTTGAAGAGGAGAACCCCCTTGGAAAAGAAAAATAACAATTCATGCACAAGGATGGTGACCATACTGATGGTAAGAAACATATAGTACGGGGGCAGGGTTTTTTTCTTATCCCCACAGGAAGACACTCACCTTCAAAGGACCTGAGGGACCCTGCATACCTTGAATATTGATGAATTGGAGCCAATTGCAACCCAACAAGGATCAGCATTAACATTGGGTAAGCTCGGTGAGTATAGAAAACAATTTTTGTATGTGTGTCAATATGCATTTCTTCATAGATATTCAGAGCTGGTTTCTTGGAGTTGGACTCTGGCCCAGTCCCTCTCCAATTCCAAGCTTGTTTATAAGAGATTTCTCAGAGTTTCTGTCTCAGGTTAGGAGTAATATTATGAGACAGAATATTAATAACAATAATGTTGTTAATGGTACCAATATATTTGCCTTCTTTGCCTTCATTCATATCTATGGTTGTTTTTAATGCACCTTTCATTGAAGATATGCACGTATACGTCTGTATGTGTCCTTGTAGATAATGCTTATCTCTCTCACAACAAACGACAAAAATTTTTTTTCTTCAGTAATCTTTGCAGTTTCCAGGATGAAGACGGGGCCCCGCAACATCAACTCCAACTAGTTATTATGACGTCATGTTTTAGTAGCGCTAATATTTAGCCTGTTTTTTGGTACCAATTGCACAGAACACTTTTGAATGGTGCACATTTTTGACAACGTTCTGGCCTCATTTTTCAAAAAAAAAAAAAAAAAAAAAATTCAGAGGCTGGACACATTTTTCCTAGACGAAATGTTACCCTGGGTATTCTACCATCATTTGCTTTCACAGGAACCCCTGGGAAGAAAAGTCGCCCCTATGTCAGCTGGAAGCAATCTTGGATGACGACGCCCCCCCCCTCCCAATAAAGTTTACCCTCAGATTTAGGGACACTAATTGGCGGCTGGTATAGGGTGGTCGGGTTGTGGAAGGCTTTATATGGACTCAGGGGTATAATTTATGTGTATATCTATATGTATTAAAAAAAAAAAAAAAGGGGGGGGAGGGAGGGATTAACTGGTGATCTGAAGGAATAATTGATTTTTGTGAGTTATTGTCTTTCTTTTTTTTAAAAAAAAAAAAAACTATATGAGTGTTGATTCTTGTATATTGATATATTGAACATTATATGAGAGTATGATACCACCTCTGTTTGAAACAATTGTTATATTGACATTGTTTACTATATTGCAATGTACATCTCTACCTCTGATATTATTTATGTAATGACATTGTTTACCATATTGCACTGTACATTTCTACCTCAGATATTATTTATGTAAGGACCCTGTTTACATTTGGAAATCATTGTCTTCATTTTTTGCACAGTCGTCTATTCTATTAGTCATACAGTTACATAAGTGTTGAGAATTATATGTTGGTCATATTTATATTTAGGACAATCAGGTTTTTTAGACACATAGAGGTTGTATTTAGTATAGATAGCATAATCTTCAACCTCTTTGAAGAACTGTAGAACATGGCCTTTAATCTAACCTACAGTTTTGTATTTTTGAGACACAATCACTCCTGGCAACAATGCTCTACTCCCGAGAGAACGTTGAACACCAAAGACACTCCACTGGGAGTTTGTCTTCTACTTGGCAGAACTGGCCTTGGGGCAAAGAAAAGCCCATACCTCCATTACTGACTAAAGTACAAAATATCCATAAGTGGATAAAACAGAATTGTCTTATCTTGCCAAGACAGGATAGGATAGTTCTACTAAAGGTTCCTTGCCATTGTATAATGGTATGTCAGGTTTTTTCAGGCCTCAGCCAAAGTTGGTTGCCTCAACATTGCTATCAAGACTTCGTGTGGTTGCCCAGGTAGTCAATTGTCTCTGTCTTCTGTTGCACATTTTGGAAGTTTCTCGTTTGTGCTTCCTGGTTGCTTTGGTAATTTTACTCTCCTTCTCAGATCTTTGATGGGGTTGAAGATTAGATAATGGTAGCTACCTTCTAGATTATTTAGACTTCTCAAAGTAGAGTGATTAGAAAAATTCTTCGTTATATACGTCTCGCCTGATATTGTTTACTTTTTGTAATTTTATATGATCAGTTCCCATTGTATATAGTTGTATTTGGTTTCTGAATCTGTCTTATTTAGACAAAAAAGGGGAGATGTTGGGGCAGCTGGCCCAATCCCTGCGTCCAGGGGCGTGGCTGCTCCAGCGGGGTAGCCATGCCCCTTAAATAGGATTGGGGAGCCGGAAGGCGCCCCGTTCGTTTGCCCCGCGGTCACTCCGCTGGACCCTTGGTTCTGTAAGTTCCCTTATCTCCCTTTGTATTAAACTTGAATAATTATAAAAGGACTATTTTTGGTTATTTCCAATCTTCGCCGCATCAGTAAAGCATTGTTAGAATGGCCTGGAGTATTGCTTTTCTGTCTACATGCTGTACTTTGAAAGATAAGCATTTCTGTCTAAATGCTTTAGTTGAAATTGAAGCACTTTCCTTTGAAAGTGTACTTATTTTTTAGCAATTTGAGATAGAAACACACAAGCGTTACTCTCAAAAGAGAAACACTTGCAATTAACAGTGTAAAGCATTGTTAGAAGGGAATGGTGTGTTGCATTTCTCTTTAAATGCTGTAGTTTAAAAGATAAGCACTTTCTTTGGAATTATACTTATTTTTAAGAAGTTTGCAATAGAAACGCACATGCGTTTTTCTCAAAAGATGAGCACTTGCTTCTAACAGGGTAAAGCATTGTTAGAATGGACTGGAGTATTGATTTTCTGTCTACATGCTGTACTTTGATAGATAAGCATTTCTGTCTAAATGCTTAAGTTGAAATTGAAGCACTTTCCTTTGAAAGTGTACTTATTTCTTTAGAAACTTCAGATAGAAACGCACAAGCATTTCTCTCAAAAGAGAAACACTTGCAACTAACAGTGTAAAGCATTGTTAGAAGGGAATGGTGTGTTGAATTTCTGTTCAAATGCTGTAGTTTTAAAGATAAGCACTTTCTTATGAAAGTATACTTATTTTTTTAGAAGGTTGAGATAGAAACGCACATGCGTTTTTCTCAAAAGACGAGCACTTGCTTCTAACATGTTAAAGCATTGTTAGAATGGACTGGAGTATTGATTTTCTGTCTACATGCTGTACTTTGAAAGATAAGCATTTCTGTCTAAATGCTTTAGTTGAAATTGAAGCACTGTACTTTGAAAGTGTACTTATTTTTTAGCAATTTGAGATAGAAACACACAAGCGTTACTCTCAAAAGAGAAACACTTGCAGTTAACAGTGTAAAGCATTGTTAGAAGGGAATGGTGTGTTGCATTTCTCTTTAAATGCTGTAGTTTAAAAGATAAGCACTTTCTTTGGAATTATACTTATTTTTAAGAAGGTTGCAATAGAAGCGCACATGCGTCAGTCTCAAAAGATGAGCACTTGCTCCTAACAGTGTAAAGCATTGTTAGAATGGCCTGGAGTATTGCTTTTCTGTCTACTTGCTGTACTTTGAAAGATAAGCATTTCTGTCTAATGCTTTATTTGAAATTGAAGCACTTTCGTTTGAAAGTGTACTTATTTCTTTAGAACCTTCAGATAGAAACGCACAAGCGTTTCTCTCAATAGGGAAACACTTGCATCTAACAGTGTAATGCATTGTTAGAGGGGAATGGTGTGTTGCATTTCTGTTTAAATGTAGTAGTTTAAAATGTAATACTTTCTTTTGAAAGTATACTTATTTTTTAAGAAGGTTGCAATAGAAACGCACATGCGTTATTCTCAAAGATGAGCACTTGCTCTTAACAGTGTAAAGCATTGTTAGAATTGAATATAGTATTGCTTTTCTGTCTACATGCTGTACTTTGAAAGATAAGCATTTCTGTCTAAATGCTTTAGTTGAAATTGAAGCACTTTCTTTGAAAGTGTACTTATTTCTTTAGAAACGAGATAGAAACACACAAGCGTTTCTCTCAAAAGAGAAACACTTGCAGTTAACAGTGTAAAGCATAGATAGCAGGGAATGGTGTGTTGCATTTCTGTTTAAATGCTGTAGTTTAAAAGATAATCACTTTATTTGGAAGCATACTTATTTTTTAACAAGGATGCAATAGAAACGCACATGCGTTATTCTCAAAAGATGAGCACTTGCTCCTAACAGTGTAAAGCATTGTTAGAATTGGATAGAGTATTGATTTCTGTCTACATGCTGTACTTTGAGAGATAAGCATTTTTGCCTAAATGCTTTAGTTGAAATTGAAGCACTTTCCTTTGAAAGTGTACTTATTTCTTGAGAAACTTGAAATAGAATATACAAGCGTTTCTCTCAAAAGAGAAACACTTGCAACTAACAGTGTAAAGCACTGTTAAAAGGGAATGGTGTGTTGCATTTCTGATTAAATGCAGTAGTTTTAAAGATAAGTACTTTCTTTTGAAAGTATACTTATTTTTTAAGAAGGTTGCAATAGAAACACACATGCGTTATTCTCAAAAGTTGAGCACTTGCTCCTAACAGTGTAAAGCATTGTTAAAATGGAATATAGTATTGATTTTCAGTCTCCAAGCTGTACTTTGAAAGATAAGCATTTCTGTCTAAATGCTTTAGTTGAAATTGAAGCACTTTCTTTGAAAGTGTTCTTATTTCATTAGAAACGATATAGAAACACACAAGCGTTTCTCTCAAAAGAGAAACACTTGCAGTTAACAGTGTAAAGCCTTGTTAGAAGGGAATGGTGTGTTGCATTTCTGATTAAATGCTGTAGTTTAAAAGATAATTACTTTCTTTGGAAGTATACTTATTTTTTAGCAATGTTGCGATAGAAACGCACATGCGTTTTTCTCAAAAGACGAGCACTTGCTTCTAACAGTGTAAAGCATTGTTAGAATGGAATGTAGTATTGATTTTCTGTCTACATGCTGTACTTTGAAAGATAAGCATTTCTGTCTAAATGCTTTAGTTGAAATTGAAGCACTTTCCTTGAAAGTGTACTTATTTCTTTAGAAATTTGAGATAGTAACACACAAGCATTTCTCTCAAAAGAGAAATACTTGCAATTAATAGTGTAAAGCATTGTTAGAAGGGAATGGTGTGTTGCATTTCTGTTTAAATGCTGTAGTTTAAAAGATAAGCAGTTTCCTTTGAACGCATACTTATTTGTTTAGAAGGTTGCAATAGAAACGCACATGCGTTATTCTCAAAAGATGAGCACTTGCTCCTAACAGTGTAAAGCATTTTTAGAATGTAATATAGTATTGATTTTCTTTCTACAGAGGTACTTTGAAAGATAGGCATTTCTGTCTAAATGCTTTAGTTGAAATTGAAGCACTTTCCTTTGAAAGTGTACTTATTTTTTTAGAAACTTCAGATAGAAACACACAGCTCTTTCTCAAAAGACAAACACTTGCAACTAACAGTGTAAAGCATTGTTAGCAGGGAATGTTGTGTTGCATTTCTGTTCAAATTCTGTAGATTAAAAGATAAGCACTTTCCTTTGAACGTATACTTATTTTTCTAGAAGGTTGAGATAGAAACGCACATGCGTTTTTCTCAAAAGACGAGCACTTGCTTCTAACAGTGTAAAGCATTGTTAGAATGGAATGTAGTATTGATTTTCTGTCTACATGCTGTACTTTGATAGATAAGCATTTCTGTCTAAATGGTTAAGTTGAAATTGAAGCACTTTCCTTTGAAAGTGTACTTATTTCTTTAGAAACTTCAGATAAAAACGCACAAGCATTTCTCTCAAAAGAGAAACACTTGCAACTAACAGTGTAAAGCATTGTTAGAAGGGAATGGTGTGTTGTATTTCTGTTCAAATGCTGTAGTTTTAAAGATAAGCACTTTCTTATGAAAGTATACTTATTTTTTTAGAAGGTTGAGATAGAAACGCACATGTGTTTTTCTCAAAAGACGAGCACTTGCTTCTAACAGGGTAAAGCATTGTTAGAATGGACTGGAGTAATGATTTTCTGTCTACATGAGGTACTTTGAAAGATAGGCATTTCTGTCTAAATGCTTTAGTTGAAATTGAAGCACTTTCCTTTGAAAGTTTACTTATTTTTTTAGAAACTTCAGATAGAAACACACAGCTCTTTCTCAAAAGACAAACACTTGCAACTATCAGTGTAAAGCATTCTTAGCAGGGAATGGTGTGTTGCTTTTCTGTTTAAATGCTGTAGCTTGAAAGATAAGCACTTTCCTTTGAAAGTATACTTATTTTTTTAGAAGGTTGAGATAGAAACGCACATGCGTTTTTCTCAAAAGTCGAGCACTTGCTTCTAACAGTGTAAAGCATTGTTAGAATGGAATGTAGTATTGATTTTCTGTCTACATGCTGTACTTTGAAAGATAAGCATTTCTGTCTAAATACTTTAGTTGAAATTGAAGCACTTTCCTTGAAAGTGTACTTATTTCTTTAGAAATTTGAGATAGAAACACACAAGCGTTTCCCTCAAAAGAGAAATACTTGCAATTAACAGTGTAAAGCATTGTTAGAAGGGAATGGTGTGCTGCATTTCTGTTTAAATGC